>NW_021829554.1:0-5994 GCF_006345805.1 Octopus sinensis | reverse complement strand
TTTCCAAACGTAATTTACCGAGAACTACATCAATCCAATAAGTATTTCTCCTCCTTGTTTAAAGACAATAAGGTGTTTCGTGATGGCTCAATGGTTAGCGCATCGGGCTCACAATCATGAGGTAGTGAGTTCGATTCCCAGACCGGGCTTTGCGTTGCATTCCTGAGCAAGATACTTTATTTCAAATTGCTCCAGTTCCTTCAGCTGCAGAAATCAGTTGCGACCTCACTGGTGCCAAGCCGCATCGGTCTTTGCTTTTCCTTTGGATAATATTGGTGGCATAGAGCGGGGAGGCTGGTATGCATGGGGGGACTGCTTGTTTTCCATAAACAAACTTGCTCAGACTTGTGCCTCGGAGGGAAAATTTCTAGGTACTTCCACTAGTGTGGAAGCGTTACGCTGGTCGTTGGTCTGGGCAAGTCGCCCGACCGCATAGACAGATAAAGTGTGATTTTAGGGAGATATGTATAGCAGGCACGTGCCGTCAGTTATTACTCAGGGTAAGCAGTTGGTGACCTCTATGTCGTAAAACAGAGAAAAAATATAAGCGAAATATAAGCCCGCGACCGAGTTGAAGGTAGATTTACTTCTGCGTTTATAGTACGTAAAGAAAACGATGTTGCAGGAGTGTACGCAGCATGTGTACTACAGCAGTACTATGCGTAGCTTTAATGCTGAGATTGAAAAGCAGTGGAGAATTATGCCTATCTAATCTACAAATATATATATATATATATATAAACCAGCTTAGAGAAGAAGAAGAAACGAAACGAAACCAAACGAATCGAATCGAATCGACGCGAAGGCGCTCAGTCATACAATAGTGTAATAAATAAAATATATGCATACATACAAACATATATGTACGTACCTACATCTACATGTATATATACATGCATATATAATATATATACGTGTGAACATGACACACCACAAAGACGTAGAACTCAACGAGAAACGAAAACGTAAAAACAGCATGGAACGGACCATTTGTTTTAACAACGTAAAAACAGAGTACAAACACTACCAAGGAAAAATCCCCAATTATATATATATATATATTCATATATTGTATTTTATGCATAGTAATCAGAGTAACCTTTCAAAATTTTATTGAATTAGGTGCATATTTTGTCATAAAAGGAAAATGTTGCTATCGATCTATTTTATTCAAGGTAGGCATTGCCTGCCTTGCCTACCTAGACGGCACGTCCTTGTTGTATACTATATTTAGTAGACCAACCAGCCGTGTGTAGGATCCTTCTTTGGTTCGACTGTAAGAGGGCTCCGCTAATTTGTGGACGATCAGAAAGAGCGTGTTGTATTTTAGAAAAATACCTCTTCAAACTATTGCGCTGAAACATGGTAGTCTCTATTTTCTTAAAGTTACAATGATGAAAATAAAAACTTTATTTGGTTCTCAGCTCATTATAAAACGCTATCAAAGCCACTTCGATAATGACGATATTAATAGTTTCAAAGAAATAACCAGTAAATTTATGGTTTGTGGGAAGCATGAATCACCAGTTTACCAGCAGAGCCATTTGGAAAGCCGTAAATCTTCAAACCCTTCTTTTGTCTTTGAAGCCTATTGTGAAATGTGCGGGAGGTTATCTCCCTTGAGAGTGAAACTCGTGCGTTCCATTTCATCGTTATTGTCTAAATATTAAATGAACACTTGTGAGATATATTGGTCAATTAACTAACAATATTCTCTTTGATTTATCTATGGAACTTTAACGTCCCACAGCTTTGATGTCAGTCATATTTCTTACCGAATCAATGTTCTTTAATTCTATGTTACACAACATCAATACAAATACAATAGTAAACTACCGCTCACACACTCTGAGTTCAAAATACCTGACTGTCAATAAAAATTGACAAAGTTTTCATTAAGCTTGAATTGCTGTCGTCTCTCACGCAGTAAATTAATCAAATATTAAATATTAAATATTATTATTATTATTATTATTATTATTATTTATTATTATTATTATTATTTATTATTATTATTATTCTATGCTTGACTTTTGCTTTATATTTGTACAAGTTGGCTCCAAGTCTCACCCAGAGACCTCAAGAGACAACAGGGTTGGAATTTTCATGTTGTTGTTATTAATTATTATTATGTTATTATTATTATTTATTATTATATTATTATTATTATTATTATTATTATTATTATTTATTATTTTATTATTATCATTATTATTATTATAATCATCATTAACATCAGCATTAAGGCGGCGAGCTGGCAGAGACGTTAGCACACCGGGTGAACTACTTAACGGCTTTTCGTCTGTCTTTTATGTTCTGAGTTCAAATTCCGCCGAGGTCGACTTTGCCTTTCATCCTTTTGGGAGTCGATAAATTAAGTACCAGTTGCGTACTGGGGTCGATGTAATCGACTGACCCCTCCCCCAAAATTTCAGGCCTTGTGCTTATAGTAGAGAGGATTATTATTAAAAAGGCAGCGAGCTGGCAGAGAATGTTAGCACGCCGGGCAAAATGCTTAGCGGCATTTCGTCCGTCCTTACGTTCTAAGTTCAAATTTCACCGAGGTCGAATTTACCTTTTATCCTTTCAGGCTCGATAAATTGCGTACCAGTGAAACACTGGAGGTCGATGTAATCGACTTATCCCCTCTCCCAAAATGGATACCCTTGTGGCAAAATTTTAAACCATCATCATTACTATAAAGGCGGTGAGCGTTAGCGCACTGGATGAATTACCATATTTATGTTCTGAGTTCAAATTCCACCGAGTTTATCTGAATCCTTATTTTCTACTATATATATATATATATATATATATATATATATATATAATATATATATATATATTGTGTGTGTGTGTGTGTGTGTGGTGTGTGTGGTGTGTGTGTGTTGGGTGTGTGTGTTTGTGTGTGGTTGTGTGTGTGTGTGTGTGTGTGTGTGTATGTTATATATATATGATATATATTATATAAAAGGGCTTAGTAAAATAAATACTTTGCCGCATACTGAACTCGTTAGAAATAGCAGCTAAAAAAACTATTTCTACACTTAAAGAAAACCTCTCTCATATAGTGTTTGCTCAATTCAACTCAAGAAAGTATGAGGGTAGAGACATTAAAAAATCAAATGCAAAGGTATATTGAGTACGTACGTTCAAGATTAGCCAAAATCGACCCTTCTCTCATCAGCTCAGATGCCCTTGTTTGAATTTGAAAACACTGAAAATGGGAGCATACCCTTTCGGCTTGTTATCGCTTCTGAAGATCTGATCCAAACTAACAGTGACCAACTAACTCAAATATGCAAGAGAAAATTTCTGCTCTCCCCTTTCCACCAGCGTGGGTTAAAATCAGCAAACACTATGCTTTTTTCGGTAAAATCCGAGACAATTAAGTAGAGAGAGATGAATTATAATTTCAACAATTGAGGGTAAAATTAATTAATTAATTAATCAATTTCACCAAGTATTCAGTATGCAAAGGACCATTTAAGGCAATTCAAATTATTACATTATATAAAAGGGCTTAGTAAAATAATTACTTTGCCGCATACTGAACTCGTTAGAAATAGCAGAAAAAAACTATTTCTAACACTTAAAGAAAACCTCTCATATAGTGTTGCTCAATTCACTCAAGAAAGTTGAGGGTAGAGACATTAAAAAATCAAATGCAAAGGTTATTTGAGTACGTACGTTTGAAACGTACGTACTCAATACCTTTGCATTTGATTTTTTAATGTCTCTACACTCATACTTTCTTGAGTTGAATTGAGCAAACACTATATGAGAGAGGTTTTCTTTAAGTGTTAAAATAGTTTTTTTAGCTGCTATTTCTAACAACGAGTTCAGTATGCGGCAAAGTAATTTATTTTACTAAGCCCTTTTATATAATGTAATAATTTGAATTTGCCTTAAATGGTCCCTTTGCATATGAATACTTGGTGAAATTGATTAATTAATTAATTAATTTTACCCTCAAGTTGTGTTGAAGGAAATTATAATTCATCTCTCTCTACTTAATTGTCTCGGATTTTACCGAAAAAAAAGCATGTGTTTGCTGATTTTAACCCACGCTGGGGGAAGGGAGAGCAGAAATTTTTCTCTTGCATATTTGAGTTAGTTGCACTGTTTAGTTTGGAGCAGATCTCAGAAGCGGATAACAAGCCGAAAGGTATGCTCCATTTTCAGTGTTTTCAAATTCAAACAAGGGGCATTCTGAGCTGATGAGAGAGAAGGGTCGATTTTGGCTAATCTTGAAACGTAAGTACTCAAATAAATTTGCATTTGATTTTTTAATGTCTCCTACCCTCATACTTTCTTGAGTTGAATTGAGCAAACACTATATGAGAGAGGTTGGTTCTTTAAGTGTTAGAAATAGTTTTTTTAGCTGCTATTCTAACGAGTTCAGTATGCGGCAAAGTAATTTATTTTACTAAGCCCTTTTATATAATGTAATAATTTGAATTTGCCTTAAATGGTCCCTTGCATACTGAATACTTGGTGAAATGATTAATTAATTAATTAATTTTACCCTCAATTGTTGAAATTATATATATATATATATATAAATTTGACATGAGCGGTTCTTTCTTGTCTTAGGATTAACGGTCAAACGGCTGGGTGGAATTGTGCGAAAAATAAACAGAGAGAGAAGGAAATAACTTTTAGAGTTCAGCGGTCCAATACACACACACCACACACACACACACACACACACACACACACACACACACACACACACACATACATACATACATACATACATACATACATACATACACACACACACATACATGTGACGGCTTTCGTCTTTTAATTTCCGTCTACCAAAATCCACTCACAAGACTTGCCTAAGGTGCGGCGCAGTGGGACAGAACCCAAGGGAACATCGTTGGGAAGCTAGCATCCTGCTACACAGCTACGCTTGCGTCTACGATTAAAATAAATAAATAAATAAATAAATAAATAAAAAATAAATAAATAAATATATATTTTTAGGCTTTGCTTTTGCCGCCATTACAATATCTCCGAGATGAATTTTGTCTCGAAAATAGAACTCGTCAGAACAAACGATTTACTGCGACGAAAACAGAATCGTAAGCGATCGTTTTTGGAAAGGAAGGGAGATCCTGTGATGTTATTAAGTCAACAAAAATTTTATATTTTGGCTTTATTGATTAGAATTGGATTTCATAAAAAGGAAACAAAGAAGGCTATAATGATGTAATTTCTTAGCTACACAAATACAACACTATCAGATTTCAGCGAACAAAACGAATTACATGGAAATGTTTACATTGATGCCATTGGATTTTATCGTAGCTATTCGTGTATATACGTAATGTGTATGTGTATATGCACACACACACAACACACACACACACACACACACACACACACACACAAACAGACACATACACACACACACACACACACACACACACACAAGCACTTACACGCACACACAAACACAAAGGCGCATGGCTCATTGGTTTAGACTATCGAGCTTACAACCGTGAGGATGTGGTTTCGTGTCCCGGATCGGGCTGTGTGCTGTGTTCTTGAGCAAGACTCTTTATTTCCACGTTATTCCAGTTCACTCAGCTGTAGAAATGAGTTGCGACGTCACTGGTGCCAAGCTGTATCGACCCCTTTGCCTTTCTCTTGGATAACATCGGTAGCGTGGAGAGGGGAGGCTGGTATGCATGGGTGACTGCTGGTCTTCCGTAAAACAACCTTCCCCGGACTTGTGCCTCAAGCGGAACTTCCTGGATGCAACCTCATGGTCATTCGTAACAGAAGGGACTCTTTACATTTACCTACCTACCTACCTACCTACCTACCTACCTACTTACCTACCTACCTACCTGCTTACCTACCTACCTGCTTACCTACCTACCTACCCACCTACCTACCTACCTACCTACCTACCTACCTACCGACCTACCTACTACTATCTACATACCTACCTACCTACCTACTTACCTTACTGCTTAC
>NW_021829553.1:0-2500 GCF_006345805.1 Octopus sinensis | reverse complement strand
CGCCTTGAAGCATTTCTTGTCGAATGAATCAATCCCTGTACTTATTTTGTGTTAAGCCTGGCACTATATTCTATTAGCAACTTTCGCCGAACCGCTAAGTTACGGGGACGCAAACAATAACAACGGTTGTCAAGCGGTGGTGGGCGACATCATCAGACATAAAGACACTTGGGGAAAAATTAAATGAACATTTAAAAAAAAAAATATTTCTATAGTTTTCAAATGCAAGGGACATTTTCCTTTTATTGTGTACACAAGGGAAGAGTAAAAAAAGAGAGGCAGAGACAGACAGAAAAGAGGAAAATGTCCCTTGCATTTGAAAACTATGGACATATTTTTAAAAGAAAACCCTTCATTTAATCTTTCCACAATTTGTTTTTTATGCTTTACTCTGAAACCGGTACAAAAATGGTCTTCAGGATAAAAATATTTTAACATTTTCTACCTTGTCTTGTTTTCCTTATATATATATATATATATATATATATATATATATATATATATATATATATATATATATATATAGTTAATCCAAACAAGAAAACACAGAAAAAACACAGCACGCGGAGGACGTGGAACAAATAAAGTATTATTGACGCTCAGGAAAGAAGGGAAGGAGGGTTTAACGTTTCGAGCGAGAGCTCTGCGGAAACAAAGGAGAAGAAAGATCCCGAGAAGGGAAGACAGAGGAAAAAAATTTTTGGCTGGTGGTGCTCAAGAGATCACACACGACGGGCTTCTTTCAGTCTTCGTCTACCAAGTCCACTCGTGGCTTCAGCCGGCTCTAGGCTATACTAGAAGACATTTACCCAAAGTGCCACGAAGTAGGACTGAACCCGGAACGGTGTGGTTCGGAAGCAAACTTCTTACCTCACATATGTATCTTTTTTTTATTGACTTATTTCTGTCATTGGGTAGCGGCTATACTGGAGCACCGCCTTGAAAGTTCTTTGTGAAACGAATCAACCCCCACTTGTTTTAAAATCTAGTACTTATTCTATCGGTATCTTTAGCCAAACCGCTAAATCAAGGGGACGTAAACAAACTAACACTCGTTGACAAACGGTGGTGGGGACAAACACAAGCACAAAGGTATATACACTTAGAAATATACACATATACATGCGTACGTACATACATATGTGTGTGTGTGTTTGCGTATATATATATATATATATATATATATATATATATATATATATATACACAGACATAACTATATACAGATAGAACTAGCTGCACACGCATACGTAAATATGTGGACACACGCAGTTATCTACATCGGTGTTGTTGGTGTTCCTTTGGTCGCAACTAGTAAAATATTGACAAACATTGGCGATGCCTTTTCTCTTATATCTGATCGAAAAAGCTGCTAACTTCAGCAAGAATTATCGATTCTTGGCGATCATTTTTCAGCACTTTCCCTTATATTTCTTCGTACACCCTCCCCCCTTCTACCTCTCTTTCATCCACAGCCGACACTCCTCCCCACTCCCATACACACACACACACCCTATCACGCCTCCGCCACATAACCAGCGAACGAACGAACCAACCGACAAACCAGCCAACCAACGGATTTGACTGACATTCGCTCTTTCTTTCCTGCTTTCTTTCTTTCTTTCTTTCTTTCTTACCTTCTTCCGCGCGCTCTTTCTCTCTCTCTCTCTCCCATTTTTTGTCTCTCACGTTCTCCCTTTGCTTTGTTCATTTTGTATGTTTGATCATTCGATCTGTCCTTGATGAGTGCTTCACGGTTGGGTGGCACGGAGCAGGAGCGTGCGCGTGTGTGTGTGTGTGTGTGTGCGCGCGTGTGTGTGTGCGTGTAGAAATGTATATATTTACGAAAGGATTCGACTAAATTTATTATACCGTACTGTTACAGAAAAACTGTCCCCTCACGCATCTATTGTCGCCCCTCACACCACCACCACCACCACCACCACCACCATATATGGATGCACAATTTCCGTCAACTAACTCACTCTGGAGGCACTGCTCGGCCCAAAGTGTCGCGCAGCGAGCCTGAAGCTGAGATCGTAATGGCTGAAAAGTGAACTTCTTAATCACAACAGCCACTCTGTCTGAGGAGGTATAGAATAGGAGGCAGAGTGTGGCAGGGGTCGTGAGCAGGAGTTGAACGGGATGAGGTGAGAGAGCAAAGAAGCTAGACATTAACAGGGGTTTTGGTGAAGGGGACATTCTTAGTGTACCTGTGTGTGTTTGTTTGCATGTATGTATATTATATATATATATATATATATATATATTTATTTATTTTTCTGAGCGCCATACAATACAATTGTTTGTTTGTTTTCCACCTGCCTTCGTCTTTTGTCTATTTTCATAAAGCTTCCCGTTTATATATATATATATATATATATTATATATATAGATATAGAGAGAGAGAGAGAGGAGAGAGGAGAGAGAGAGGAGAGGAGAGAGGGAGACGCGAGAGCGAGAGAGAGGGAGGGAGAGAGGGGGAGAGAAAAAATCAAAA
>NW_021829552.1:0-5984 GCF_006345805.1 Octopus sinensis | reverse complement strand
AAAAACGCAATAGAGGGCATAAAATATTCGGACAGATAGACGACACAAAGGCGGACAACAGAACATCAATTAGATGGACAGGCAGAAAAAGACGGGTCATTCTTGGCTTTCTTTCATCAGTCAAGTACCAGACGTCACGACCATTTCGGACAGTTACACTTGAGATGGTTCGATTTGGTTGTTCCCCAAAAAACGTCTAAGCTACGAGCATTAGACCCCTTTGTAAGAAAGCTAGCGAATGTGTACGGCAACAAAGACAAAAAGAAAAGCAAAAAAAAAACAAACAAAAAACGGAGAACATGGTACACAATTACGAATACAATTACGAATTTGTTTATAGTTATCGAATGTTCGTGCTACACCTTAGCTCTGTCTCTCCATCACATCGATGTTGTCTTAACAGGTGCTCAGTGTAACGCGCGTCAGGTGTCAAAGAGCAACGTGAGATGAACGAAATGTTTTGCGAAAGAACACAACGCACCACCCAGTCTACGAATTGAAACCACGATCGCGCGACTTTAACCACTAGGCTTTACGTCCTCACGATGTGCGTGTGTGTGTGCGTGTCTGTGTGTCCAAAGAGTTTTTTTTATTAACCTAGCATTTACACACTATTGTTTATAACTTAATCTGCTTCGGGATTCACCGTTCCAAAAAAGAATTACTTCATGTTCCCTTGACAATTTTAAATTCCTATGTGTCATTATTTCTAAGCGTGTGCGACGTAGTATTTGCATGTACATGTGTATGGGTGTGTATGTTTTGTGTTCTTTGTTGTGTGTGTGTTTGTCCGTTCCCACCATTTGATAGCTCCTGTCGGATTCTTTACGTCTCCATAAATCTTTAGCATAAGTACCAGAGTCGATATAAAAATAAATGATGGGATTGATTTGTTCGATTAAACCCTTCAAGGCGATGCTCCAGTATGGCCACGGTCCAATAACGGAAACATAAGATACGAAGGAGTTAAGCGACAACAAACAATAATAATTTTGAAGGCTAAAGTCAAGTAAGAGTTACCTCCCTGTATAGGTCTGGTTTACTTTTGCCGTCACGACAAAAACTTTATTTGAGATTTTGCTGGAGGTTATTTCAAGAAAAGTAGAGATATTTGGGATCTGCCGTCAGATCAAGACAATTTAACCAAAGTTTCGGAGCAGATTAATAGAAAAATATTACATCATGGTTATGGATGGATAGTGGGATGGGGTGTAGCAAAATGTGAAAAATTGAAATTTTTCCGAAAACTATTTTGTTCAGAATCGTAATTTATGTGGTACTAAAAGCAAGAATATTATAAAATGAAGGTGCGTTTCTACGTTTTTTTTTTCCTTTCCCACAAAATACAGGTGGTACATCTAGTCAATATACAATTCCTCAGTCAATATACGAATGCTTTGAAGGCGGCGAGCTAGCAGACACGTTAGCACGCCGGGCGAAATGTGTAGCCGTATTTCGTCTGCTGTTACGTTCTGAGTTCAAATTCCGCCGAGGTTGACTTTGCCTTTCATCCTTTCGGCGTCGATTAAATAAGTACCAGTTACGCACTGGGGTCGATATAATCGACTTAATCCGTTTGTCTGTCCTTGTTTGTCCCCTCTGTGTTTAGCCACTTGTGGGTAGTAAAGAAATAGGTATTTCGTCTATCTTCTGAGTTCAAATTCCACCGAGGTCGACTTTGCCTTTCATACTTTCGGGGTCGATTAAATAAGTACCAGTTACGCACTGGGGTCGATATAATCGGCTTAATCCGTTTGTCTGTCCTTGTTTGTCCCTTCTATGTTTAGCCCCTTGTGGGTAGTAATGAAATAGAAATAGGTATTTCGTCTGTCTTTACGTTCTGAGTTTAAATTCCGCCGAGGTCGACTTTGCCTTTCATCCTTTCGGGGTCGATACATTTAGTACCAGCTGTGTACTGAGATCGATCTAACCGACTGCCCCCTGCCCAAAAATTTCAGGCCTTGTGCCTAGAATAGAAAAGAATATACGAATGTTTTTGAATTTCAGTCAAATAACGAGCCTCGTACTCAAAGTTTAGCCGTTTTGTTTCTCATAATTACCTGGTGGGTAGGCTTGGCTGTGTGATAAAGAAATTCGCTGGCCAATCGCGTGGTTTGGGGTTCTGTCCCACAGCACGGCTCTCTGCAAAAGGTGGCTTCCACTATACCTTGTGTGTGAACTTGGCACGTGGAAACTGTATGAACGTCTGCTGCGCGCACGCGAAATGCTTGCGTGTGTGTGTGTCTCTGTGTGTGCGTGTGTGTTGTGTGCGTGTGTGGTGTGTGTGTGTGTGTGTGTGTGTTGTGTCTGTGTGTGTGTGTGTGTGTGTATGTGCGTGTGTGTGTGTGTGTTTGACCTCACCCCTCCTTCCCTTTTGACCTTTTTTTTCAACACCCTTTAACTCAGTTTTTGGGCATAAGAAACCGATGGAATGAATAAGAGAGTTTGGCAAAGAAAAAATAAATAAATAAATAAATAGTGCAGTGGGTCATATTCGACGAAAATTTTTCGAGGTGATGCTCCGGCATGGCCGTTGTCCAATGACTAAACTATGTGAAAAAAAGATAAGAAAATTAGGAAAATAAAACAAAGATTTCTATCTTAAAAGAATTTTTGATTCGTTGCCAGATCTTTGTCTTCATCATCATCATCATCATCATCATCACCACCATTATCATCATTGTCATCATCATCATCATCATCATCATCATCATTAGCATCATCAGAAATATCAACAACAACAACAATAACTAAAATAATATTCCAACAATCCCACAATCGAAGCCGCCAATAACTTACTGAAAGATGAGAGTTATTTCCCTTTGACTGCAAGCTGCGGTAACTATGCGTTTTTATGATATTATTGTTATTTAATCATAGGAATTTTTTCACTAGCAGATGTTGATGTACATGTTGTTCTTGTTAGTGGTGGTGGTGGTGGTAAACATTCATGCCTGATTTAACAAGAGAGCAACAATCAAACTGTGACAAGGTTTATTATTTCTTGCCTGAAAGCATCCTTCTTGATTGAACACCGAAGCGTGTAAGTTGAGGGAGATTTGGCTTTTGTGTCTAGCAGAATGAAACACCCCCGATGACTTTTCGACAGGATACAGATGGATACATGGCTGTTGCGACGATTCAAATCGATATTTTAAAAAGAAATTTTGAGCTGTGTAGTAAGTAGCTTGCTTACCAACCACGTGGTTCCGGGTTCAGTCCCACAGCGTGGTACCTTGGGCAAGTGTCTTCTACTATAGCCTCGTGCCGACCAAAGCCTTGTGAGTGGATTTGGTAGACGGAAACTGAAAGAAACTCGTCGTATATATATATAAGTTCAGTAAAAGTTCAGCGAAATGGAAATAAGAATATATATTGTCCGTTTGATGGAAGACTTCTATAAATGGCTGAAGATTGTTCAACATTTTAAAATTGATGTAATATATATAATATTTAATAAAATGAAATAGCATAAAACGATCGTACCAAATTACCTAAGATATACTTGTTACTTATTTTATATATATCTATATATATATTATATATATATATATAATATATATATATATCGATATATATATATATATATATGCATGTATGTTATGTATGTATGTGTGTGTGTGGTGTGTGTGTGTGTGTGTGTGTGTGTGTGTGTGTGTGTCTCCTAACATCGCTTGACAACCGATGCTGGCATGTTTACGTCACCGTAACTTAGCGGTTCGACAAAAGAGACCGATAGAATAAATACTAGGCTTACAAAGAATAAGTCCTGGGGTCGATTTGCTCGACTACAGGCGGTGCTCCAGCATGGCCGCAGTCAAAATGACTGAAACAAGTAGAAGAATAAAATAATAAAAGAATTATGGTTAAGCAGTTCGTGTCGTAACGCTGCAATGTTGTGTTCAATCCCAGCCTGCGGCGCTATGGAGTTTGTTCGTTTTCTGGTATTTTTTCTCCTTTTTTTTCTTGTTGCCTTCAGCTGACCAATAATTGGTCAAGGAATTCTGGTGGACGATAACTGGACTTAGCCGCTGTGTGTGTGTGTGTGTGTGTGTGTGTGTGTGTGTGTGTGTGTGTTTATGTGCGCGCGCGCATGCGCATACGTTGCTCGTGCGGGTGCACTTGCGTGTGTGCCCGCGTGTGCGCCTGCGTGTATAATCCAAAGCTCAGTGAGACAACTACTGTACTCCGTCCACTAGGATTGAGGGTTCAAGTCTATCCATATGCACTTTTATCTTATATGAAAACTTGGCCGTTAGACAACGCAGATTAGGGACAATCGGGCGCGGCAGTTTGGACATTGATGATTTGGCACGGCTGATAGGACATTCAGCCTGCTTTAACAACAGTATGTTTTGATACTGGAGGCAATGCACATGCGCACGCGTGCACGAGCATAAATATATGAATACAGAGAGAATACGAGAAAGAGAAGAGAAGAGGAGTGAGGAGGAGGAGATTACTCGTACATTAAAAGATAACAACATGCTTATGCATAAACAGAGATAAAGAGGTAGACAGAAGGAGAGAGGAGGGAGGAGAGGAAGGAGAGGGAGATGGGAGAGAGAGAGAGAAGCCATTATGTTGCAACAAGAAATAGATTTTGCGATGAACCTAATGTTAATGTTATCAATATTAATGAACGCACAGTCCGAAAGGCGGTGAGCTGGCAGAAAAGTTAGCACGCTGGGCGAAATGCGTGGCCGTATTTCGTCTGCCGTTACGTTGTGAGTTCAAATTCCGCCGAGGTCGACTTTGCCTTTCATACTTTCGGGGTCGGTAAGTTAAGTACCAGTTACGAACTGGGGTCGATGTAATCGACTTGATCTGTTTGTCTGTCCTTGTTTGTCCTCTCTGTGTTTAGACCCTTGTGGGTAATAAAGAAATAGGTATTTCGTCTGCCGCTACGTTCTGAGTTCAAATTTCGCCGAGGTCGACTTTGCCTTTCATCCTTTCGGGGTCGATTATATAAGTACCAGTTACGCACTGGAGTCGATATAATCGACTTAATCTGTTTGTCTGTCCTTGTTTGTCCTCTCTGTGTTTAGCCCCTTGTAGGTAGTAAAGAAATATGTATTTCGTCTGCCGTTACGTTCTAAGTTCAGATTCCACCGGGGTCGGGTTTGCCTTATGGGGTCGATTAAATAAGTACAAGTTAATTACACTGGCGTCGATGTAATCGACTTAGTCCCATTGTTTGTCCCCTCTGTGTTTAACCCCTTGTGGGCAATAAAGAAATAAATATTTATGAACGCAGATTCCGAAAAGCGGCGAGCTGGCAGAAACGTTAGCAAGCCGGGCGAAATGCTTAGTAGTATTTCGTATGTCTTTACGTTCTGAGTTCAAATTCCGCCAAGGTCGATTTCTCCTTTCATTCTTTTGGGATCAATAAATTAAATACCAGTTGCGTACTGGGGTCGATCTAATCGACTGCCCCCTCCCACCAAATTTCAGGCCTTGTGCTTAGAGTAGGAAGGAATATCCATGAATGTATGTGGGAAGTCATCCAACCATCCAATCACTGCACGCCTTAGTTCCATTCAAACTGACCAGTAAAAGCAGCTGGCCATTGTACCGTACATCTTTCGGGTCTTTTTACTTGTTTCTGTCATTAGACTGTGGTTATGCTGGGGCACCAGTATTTATTTATACATACATACATACATGTATGTATGTATTATGTATGTATTTCGCCAAGAATTTATTCTGTCGGTGTCTTTTCCCGAAGAGGTTGTCAAGCGGTGTATGTTTGTGTGTGTGCGTTTTATACAATACTACATAATATTATATATATATATATATATATATATATATATATATATATAAACATACATACATACAATACATACATACATACTATACATACTTAATATATATATATATATTATATATATATATCTATATATATATATATATATATATATAACACTTTATTTAAAGCAGCAGAAAAATTCACACAAAACCTGTTACTCTGAGTTCCCTTT
>NW_021829551.1:0-5966 GCF_006345805.1 Octopus sinensis | reverse complement strand
CGCTATATATATATGCACATTCATAGAACATACTCGAAGAAATTATACCATTCTACTCCACTATATCGATATATATATATATATATGTCTACCCTATTTTTCAATTTCGTTGCCCTCTATATGTTGTAATATGCATGTATGAATCAAAACCTCTATCCATTCCTTTCTCTGTGTCTGTCTGTCATTCTGTCTCTGCATGCCTGAATATCTATATATATACATATATATATATATATATATATATATATATATATATATATATATATATTATATAATATATATATATATATATATATGTGGTGTGTGTGTGTGTGTGTGGTTGTATGTATATATATACATATATACATACATATGTATATACTTAAATATACACATTGTATGTATGTGTGTAAACATGTGTTTGTGTATATATACGTATATATATACATATGTGTGTGTGGTGTGTATATACATATATACTTAGAGATGAATGCGCACATACATACATTTCTATATATACATACATATATAATCATCTGTCTATCTATCTGTTTATCTTTCTCTCTATCTCTTACACGGCTTCATTTCAATACCTAGCGATCAACTACGTTTGAAACTACTTCTTTGAATTATTAAGTCTGATACCATAGTGAACTTTAGAACACTTTTAACATAAAAGTGCTGAGATTTTCTCTGGTTATCAATATGATCTTCAGTTTCTCTCTCGTCATACTAAACAAGATCACAGATCAGAGACTAAAGGTGTTATACAAAAATTCTATGATAATACACTTGTATATATAACGAAAAGAAAAACATACAATTTTCTTTTCACCATGTGGAAAAGAACGAATATTCAGGAACGAGGAATGGGGAGATGTGACTCTCATGCATCTCCCAAATGCATTTCTTGGACAGTAATTGGAAGTGATCCCGGTGCAATAAGGATAAACCACGTATGTAAACCGTGTAACAGAAGCGGAGTGCTGTTCTTTTGGTCCATAGTACACCAAAAATTTGTTATTGTTATATCTATGTAGCATCTGTACTCTGAGTTCAAATGACACTAACTTCAATATTACTGATTAGTTTTTTGAGGTTTATATGGTGCAGTTCCGGACGTTAGTTTTATAATCGATTCTTGTTCTCGTTCTCTCTCTCTCTCTCTCTCTCTCTCTCTCTCTCTCCCTCTCTCTCTCTCTCTCTCTATATATATATATATATATATATATATATTTATATAATGAGGGAGATAAATTGAATATCAATTTAATTAATAACAATTTAAAACCAGTAGCCTAGCATACAAAAATCTGAAAAATCAGAGAAAATTCTAATACATGTGTATATTTAAAGGGCTAAAAAGCCCCTAAGTGGTCAGCCGTAAGCTAGTAGATCACCAACGATCAATATATATATATATAGATATATTTCTCTCTAACACACTCTCTCTCTCTATCTATCTATCTATCTATCTGTCTATCTCCCTCTTTACTGAAACCCCCTTTCAGCAGAGAAGCTCCTGAGACATCTACAGAAACATATGAAGTTGGAGTCCGCTACCGTTAATTCCATGAAACAAGCGGCCTCTGCACTAGAATGGAATAAACATTATGAAATACGATTACTATAAATGCAGTACGAACAACGCCAAAGGAAGAGTCTTCGGTCAACCGCCAGTGCCGACAATACTCTAAAACAACACAATAGCATAAATTAAATTAGATATTCTAAGCACCAATCAATGGCGATAAAGTTGAAGCAAGCTGACATATTTTTTTTTTGCATCTCAGTTTATATCACTTTACGTCGAACATCATTACCGATAATTCCGTCAAAATAAAGAATTAAAAGAAAACTTACTCGTTCTGTGTCTGCGAGAGATCAGACAGTATTGATAAGAATGGAATACAGACCAATCTAAGAAACAAGTATTCAGTCACTTAGAGACGGATTATTGTAGTTTCTTGCTTTTACCTCATACTTGTTTTAGCCATTGGATTGCAGCCCTAGTAGCGGTACCGTCTTGGCGGTTGTCGTCGAACAAGTCGATCCCAGAACTTATTTTGCTAAGACTGGAATTTACTGCACCGGTTATTTTTAGCCGAACCGCTAAGTTACAGGTTGCCAAGTGGAAAGGAAGACACATATAAGGATACGGACACACACACACACACAAACACAACACACACACACATGTATATAAAGTATGGGTTTCTTGCAATTTCCGTCTAACAAATCAACTCGCAACACTTTGGTCCGGCGAAGACCATTGTAAAAAAACACCTGTTCAAATGGCCACGCAGTGGGACTGAACCCGGAACGATGTAGTTGGGAAGCAACCATGCTACCGTACAACCACGCCTTGATAAAAAAACAAATTAAAATGAGGATTTAAATTGATTTTGAAATATAAATAATAGATTTGTTCATTCAATGCTGATTGAATGTTACCCTTTTAACTGCACGTCTAAGGTACCCAGAAAAGCCCTGGAATCAATTACAGTTTTAGCCCCATTGAGCAACACCTTAGGCAAGTGTCTTCCACTATAACCCCAGACCGAGCGATACCTGTGAGTGAATTTGGTAGACGGAAATTGTGCGGAAGCCTGTTATATATATATTTGTATGCGTGCATGGGTGTGTGTCTTTTCAATTGTGCTTGTATTTGTCCCTACACAATCTAAACCTTGATAACCGATGCTGGTTTTGTTTACAGTCCCTAACTTAGTACACATACACCTACTTCTTGCCTTAATCTGGCAGGCAAAAATAAACCATTATTTGGAAGCTACGTAAGGTTTCCCTCTTTCTGTGTTGACTATTCATATACAAATTTATATGCTGAACGGGACACGATACTTTGAGGAAGATTAGCTGTTGCTCATGCAAGAAAATATTCCTTCTTCACAAAAACAATTTTGTCCAAGAAAAAAAAAAATTCAGATATCAGAAGACGAAGAATCGGAACAGGAAATGCACCTTTCTTAGTTCCACTAATCAACTGTTCTTGATTTGTACTTTTATTTATATCGTTCTTTAAAGAAATGGAAGACAAACTGGTGTCTGTGTTTGTAGTGCATTTGGAAGCAAGCAACATTTATATATATTGATAAAAATGGTAAGACAACAAAAGAAAGATAAATAGATTAATAGATAGATAGCTGGATAGACAGATAGATAGATAGATAGATAGAGATAGGTGCATAGACACATATAGACACACACACATATATACACATATACTGTTGCATACATACACATATATGTATGTACACGCACACATATAGATACATGAATACACACTCATACTCACATACATAGAAGACGTGATAAATTGAAGTGTTAGTCATGTTTTGAGGTTGATTTGATACACTATATAAATTCGCCGAAATTAAGACCTTGCGCCTATAACATAAATCAATATTCTTAAGCGGTTCCATATTCTTTTCTTCTATCTAATAACCTGATATGAAATCATCTCATATTATACAAAATCTTAAATCATATATATATATATATATATATATAGATATATATATATATATATATATATACATATATATACATATATGTATATGTGTGTGTGTATGTATGTATGTACCATATTGCACATAATTTTCTATGCAAATATATTGTCTTCTTAAAGGGGTCACTCTGTTGGTGATGTTTAATATTATATTACGCTATGTCCACATAACAATTTAACTTTCTTTCATTTTTCAAAGATTCTTTTTTTTTGCCATACAACAAATTTTCTTTATCAAAAATTCTGTGACAGTCAATGTTTAAAAAAAAAGAAAATATGAATAATCTGTTTTTTTTCACGTGTTTTTTTCTTTTTCTTTTTGTTGGTGATTTTTGTAATTTTATTTTAATTTTTCTTTAGTTGTGTTTATTTCTTGTTTGTGTATGTGTGTGTGAATTTATATGATTTTGTTTGTGAGGGCATCTATGTGTGTGTCTGCCTGTATGGGCATATGTGTGTATTTGCGTGGTCTACGGTGTGTCTATGTCGTCTTCAGTATAAGTGTATGACCGTCTATGAGTTTGTGTATGTGTGTGTTTATGTGTGTGTGAGGGTGTAATTTATTATATGTGTCATATATGTGTGTTTCAATGCGTGCGTTTTGGTTGTATTTGTGTGCTTGCGTGTATATGTATAGGAGCTTCGAAATGGTTCTTTTATGAGTTTATGTTTAGGTTTGACTACGAGTCTGTGTTTGTTTCTGTAACTACACGCGTGAATATGTCCATGTGTGTGTGTGTGTGTGTATGTGTGTGTGTTTGTGTGTGAGTGTCTCTGTGTGTGCGTTTCGACCAAGCGTGAAATACAAGATAACGCTGTGATGGGGAAACCAGCTTAAAGTGTGCATTGATTTCGATATTCTCAGGGGGCCAATTCTTGTTACACCACCCTTCTCTCATGACACGGATGGATAGTTTCGGCTTTGTTTTGTTTATATTTTGTTGTTGTAGTTGTGCTGGCTGCTGCTGCTGCTGATGCTATTGTCATCGTCGTCGTAGTTGTTATTATTTAAAAAATATTTCCTGACTCTACTTGTTTTGTTTAATATTTTTTTTGTGTGGGTTTTTTTTTTCTAGTTTCTTTTATATTTCAATATATTTGCTAATGATTTTTGCTCAGAGTTACTGTATTTGTTGTTGTGGCAGTCGTTTTACTTCTTCATTCAATGTTCATCTTTTCATTTATTATTCTTACAATTCCTACTAAGATAAGATTAGCACAACAATACATGGGCACCCCTACCAACGAGAAAATGCTGCAAAAATCTTCCTCGAAACAAATTTCCACCATCATAAACACTGAAGGTTGCGATCTAAAGAGTCGCCCAAAGTTTCATTAACAAAATAAAAACTAGACAGTATGGTCTAAGTTGGATTGTCTTTGGCTATAGAACTGTCGAATCAGGAAAACATAGGATGAAAAGAACTTCAAGAAAGGGTATACATGCACAAGCATATGATTACACACAGACAGACAGACTCATTCATATGCACACAAAAACACCCACACATACATATTTATAAATATGTTTGTGTGGTTAAGAAACATTTGTGTGTCTAATGAACAGTGTGTAGATTTAGAAAGCGGAAACTGTGTGGAAGCACATCGTGTAAACTTATGTATGTGTGCGTGCGTGTGTGTGTATGTTTGTATGTATATATGCATGTATGTAGTATGATGTAGTATGTATGTATGTTATGTATGTAGTATGTATGTAGGATGTATGTATGTATGTATGTATATATATATATATATATATATATATATATATATATATATGAATAGAAAATGAAGATATGCACTTGTCAATTCGAAAACTTAAAATGTATTAGCATAATATTATATTATATTATATGCTTATAATTTTGTTTTATGCATTTGCTCGTTACAAGATCCTTAGACCATTGAAAGCGTAAGAGTTACTAGAATAAAATGGAAGTCAATATGTGACGATGTACATCAGACTGGAGGTCATATTGAAGAGGAAAACAATATTGTGGAAGGGAACTTCAAAGTTTAAACGTGCGGGAGAGGGGGATATAAATTAATAGATATTAAATACAAATTATATAGAATTGTTTCGATTCTTACCCATAATAAAATGATGAAAAACCATTGTTTGTGGGTAAGAATCTCTTCAGTGTAATTTTTGATATATGAGGATTCACGGATCCCAAAAGAAACTGAATTTAAATACATTTGTTTTCTAGCGTGAGAGTCAATGATTAAAAACAAAAACAAATATATATATATATATATATATTTACTTGTTTCAGTCACTTGACTGCGGCCATGCTGGAGCACCGCCTTAGATATATGATGAACTCTCCCGTCGGAGACGACATGTGAGCGTTCAGATATTGCTGAACGACCTGCAGAAATGATTTGTTTATAATGATCAAATGCTCTTGTTGCACATTATCTCACTCTCTCCATCAAATCGATGTTTCGTAAACAG
>NW_021829550.1:0-5952 GCF_006345805.1 Octopus sinensis | reverse complement strand
AGGGAAAGAGAGAGAAAGGGAAAGAGAGAGGATAGAGAGAGATGTAGTCAGCGAAGTGCTTCTGAGACATTAGAGTAGAATTAGGCGGTGGTGAGAGAGAGAGAGTTTATGAGTGAGAGAAGGAGAGCAACACTCTTGGTGAAAGAGAACGAGAGAGAGAAAGGGAAAGAGAGAAGATAGAGTGAGATGTAGTTAGTGAAGTACTTCTGAGACATTAGAGTAGAATTAGGCGGTGGTGAGATAGGGAGAGTTTATGAGTGAGAGAAGGAGAGCAACAATTTTGGTGAAAGAGAGCGAGAGAGAGACAAAGGGAAAGAGAGAGGATAGAGAGGGATGTAGTTAGTGAAGTACTTCTGAGACATTGGAGTAGAATTTTGGCGATGGTGAGATAGAGAGAGTTTATGAGTGAGAGAAGGAGAACAACAATTTGGTGTAAAGAGAGAAGAGAGAGCGAAGGAGAGAGAGGACAAAGGGAAGAGAGAGGATAGAGAGGGATGTTTAGTTAGTGAAGTACTTCTGAGACATTGGAGTAGAATTTTGGCGATGGTGAGAGATAGAGAGTTTATGAGTGTGTGAGAAGGAGAGAACAATCTCTGGTGAAAGAGAGAGAGAGAGAGAGAGAGAGGAAGTGAAAGAGAGGGGATAGAGAGAGGATAGAGAGAGATGTAGTTAGTGAAGTACTTCTGAGACATTGGAGTAGAATTAGGCGATGGTGAGATAGAGAGAGTTTATGAGTGAGAGAAGGAGAGCAACAATCTTGGTGAAAGAGAGAGAGAGAGAGAAAGGGAAAGAGAGAGAAAGAGAAAGAACGAGAAAGGGAAAGAGAGAGAATAGAGAGAGATGTAGTTAGTGAAGTACTTCTGAGACATTGGAGTAGAATTTTGGCGATGGTGAGATAGAGAGAGTTTATGAGTGAGAGAAGGAGAGCAACACTCTTGGTGAAAGAGAACGAGAGAGAGAAAGGGAAAGAGAGAAGATAGAGTGAGATGTATTCAGTGAAGTGCTTCTGAGACATTGGAGTAGAATTTTGGCGATGGTGAGATAGAGAGGAGAGCAACAATCTTGGTTAAAGAGAGAGAGAAAGAGAGAGAGAGAGAAAGGGAAAGAGAGAGAATAGAGAGAGATGTAGTCAGTGAGGTGCTTCTGAGACATTGGAGTAGAATTAGGTGATGGTGAGATGGAGAGAGTTTATGTGTGAGAGGAGAGCAACAATATTGATGAGAGAGGTAGAGAGAGAGAGCGCACGTCTCTCTCTTACTCTCTCAGTATTTCACTATCAATCCCTCATTCTTGTTATATATATATCTGTAATGTTATTTCCGTCTTCATCTAACTTACTACCGCCTTTGCGACCAACTCAGGTATAGGGAAAGAATGCAGAAGGAGAGCAAAGGATAGCGTTTGAGAGTGAGTGAATTTCTGTGGAGAGAATAATGAATGAAATATATGATCCACTGACAATCCATCCGCGACCCGGACACAGAGTTTCTTAAAAAGGCCACCACGTGGTTTACGTTCGATAGCTGTACCAACGCTACGCGCTTTACATATTAAGGAAAGCCACCAACTCTGAGATTACATGGAACTTTACGACATCAGATATTTAACAATATTCCAACACTACCTGACGAGCATTCTACAAAAATGCTGCTAGATGAGGTGGAAGGCGTATTTCTACGACCAAGGCACCCCGCCACCTGTGGCTAACACGTTCGGGGTCAAGTCTAGGAGTTTCTTACCAAGAATTAAAGAACTCAAACCTTCGAAATAAGATTCCGAAAATCCTCTTCCTTTTCTCACCGCAAACTTCGTTCAAATATAACAAATAATAACCTCCAAAAGGTCCTTACATTTCTCGGACAAAACTATTACAACGTGGCCCTGGCGTCCAGTGGGTTTAAAGAACGCATCTCCCATATGCCCGGAACTAGCACACACAGACGAAAGCAGACCGGAACGTCTTCGGTTTGATCCATCCTTCTCACTCAACTTCAAGACTTGTGTGGGAAAATTATTCCTCAGTTTAGTAGACAAGAACTTCACGCAGACACTCAGATACGGACGTTCGTTCAACAGGCAAAGCCTAAGGGTCTCCTTAAGTTGCGTGCCCAACATGAAAAGAATATATGTAAACACCCATAAACCGTGGAAAGAGGACCGTTGCTCATGCAGGGAGTACAATGTCTGCCCAGCGGGAGGCTAATGTTAGGCTGAAGGAGTGGTGTATGAAGCTGTGGTGGTACCAGTTCCAGCGACCAGGACAATAGCAGCAGCAGCAGCTTATTTAGGTGGGGATAAACATTACTTCTCTCCTTCCTTATCTCTCTCTCCCTCTCTGTATATATAAATAAATATATATATATATATGTGTGTGTTTATGTGTATGTATATGTACATGCATACAAAAATAGTAAGGTATACATAATTACGTACGTACTTACATACACGCACACACACAGACACATATATACTACATGCAAGCAAGCATTCATACATATATACATACATATGCGCATACATCCGTACATACATACAAACATATGTAAAAAAAAAAAACCCCAAAAACCGGTATTTGGTGCGTATCAAAATGTCGACAGACCCCCAACTGATTCTCAGCTGTTCTAGAGTGTTACATTTTGTCTGCGAGAGATTGAGACAGTAAGATCAAAATCAAGATAGTTGGAGAGAATGAAAGCGCGTGAAACAATAAGATGTACACACATTCACATACACAAATTTATCAACACACATTCGTTGTTATATAAATATGAATATGATATAAATATAAGTAAATATATATATAATATATATATATATATATATATATATATATATATATATTAGTGGTTCGGCAAAAGAGACCGATGAATAGAATAAGTACTGGGCTTACAAAGAATAAGTCCCGGGGTCGAGTTGCTCGATTAAAGGCGGTGCTCCAGCATGGCCGCAGTCAAAATGACTGAAACAAGTAAAAAGAAAAAAAAAGAAAAAGAAAATATGTCCTGTATTCTATTTTTTCGTTGTTTAAAAGAAATGTCCATTTCCTTGTTTTGTGTTTATGTTTTCGTTCTCATTGTGTTCGACGTTTTTTTGGTGTCCTGTACCCATATATGCATGTATATATACATGTAGAGGTAGGTACGTACATATATGCATGTATATATGCATATGTTTTATTTATTAATTTATATATATATATATATATATATATATATATATATATATATATATATATATATATATTTGAGTAGTTGAGTGAATTATCTTATTAAGGATAATTCGAATTAACCGATACCTGGGTAGCAAATTTACATCGGAAAAAACATATATATATAAAAAACGTATATATATATATACATATGTAAATTTGCAATAATAATAAAGGTGGCGGGCTGACAGAATCGTTAGCATGCCGGGCAAAATGCTTAATGGCATTTCGTCCGTCTTTACGTTCTTAACTCAAATGTCGCCGGGGGTCGACTTTGTCTTTCATCCCCTCGGGGTCGATAAATTAAGTACCAGTTAAACAACGGGGCCGATGTAATCGACTTAGCACCTCTCACAAAACTGCTGGTCTTGCGCTTTTAAATCGGTCACTCCTAAGTAATATCCGTAGTCGCTAAGTACCACACCTTACCAGATGGTGTCTACATGACTGATTCTCTACCCTACCGTATGCAGTATCCATTGTTAAGGCCTTGTAGCGGTAGCTATATAGTTGAATGATCGCCCTTGCAAGAAAGATCATTGAGTAACCTCTACTTTTCTAAGCTTCTCGAAGCATTAATGTCATGAGATGTGATTTTTAATTATTCAAGAAGCTTAGCGTTTCTCCTGGAAGTTTCTAGAATGTCTAGAGTTCCATTAGTAAAAACAGCTTACTAACCCAACTTTTCGCTTCTTAGACGATTAGACTTAAAGCCATTTACGTCATTGCTGTATCTGTCTATTTCTCTACACCATATGACTGAAAACCACCACTTAGCTGATATTTTTTCATTTTCTATCTCTGAACTTTCTTGCGTAGATTCTACATCTGTTTCCGTGTATCATCATCGACCAGTAAATAAAATATATTTTTATGTAGTAAATATATAGATCATAGGCGAAGGAGTGGCAGTGTGGTAAGTAACTTGCTAACCGACCACATGGTTCCGGGTTCAGTCCCACTGCGTGGCATCTTGGGCAAGTGCCTTCTGCTATAGCCCCAGGCCAACCAATGCCTTGTGAGTGAATTTGGTAGACGGAAACTGAAAGAAGCCTGTCGTATATATGTATATATATATATATAATATATATATGTGTTTGTGTGTCTGTGTTTGTCCCCCTAGCATTGCTTGACAACCGATGCTGGCGTGTTTACGTCCCCGTCACTTAGCGGTTCGGCAAAAGAGACCGATAGAATAAGTACTGGGCTTACAAAAGAATAAGTCCCGGGATCGATTTGCTCGACTAGAGGCGGTGCTCCAGCATGGCCGCAGTCAAATGACTGAAACAAGTCAAAGAGGAGTAAAGAGGAAAGAGAGAATCTTGAATTTATTCTTCCATCTCAATATGAACTCTTGTAGCAGCATACACGCAGCCACATCAACACCTTGTACTGACTATATATTTCCACTACACACTGGATTTGTAGCGTATACCAACCAGACTAAAACTGATAAAGTGCGCCAGCATCCACTCTACCTTATGTGAGGGCGCGTGGCTTAGTGGTTAGGGCATTCGGCTCATGATCGTAAGGTTGTGAGTTCGATTCCCGGCGACGCGTTGTGTCCTTGAGCAAGACACTTTATTTCACGTTGCTCCAGTCCACTCAGCTGGCAAAAATGAGTTGTACTTGTATTTCAAAGGGTCAGCCTTGTCACTCTCTGTGTCACGCTGATTATCCCCGAGAACTACGTTAAGGGTACACGTGTCTGTGGAATGCTCAGCCATTTGCACGTTAATTTCACGAGCAAGCTGTTCCGTTGATCGTATCAGCTGGGACCCTCGTCGTCGTAACCGGCGGAGTCTTGTAGTGAGGGCGCGTGGCTTAGTGGTTAGGGCATTCGGCTCATGATCGTAAGGTTGTGAGTTCGATTCCCGGCGACGCGTTGTGTCCTTGAGCAAGACACTTTATTTCACGTTGCTCCAGTCCACTCAGCTGGCAAAAATGAGTTGTACTTGTATTTCAAAGGGTCAGCCTTGTCACTCTCTGTGTCACGCTGATTATCCCCGAGAACTACGTTAAGGGTACACGTGTCTGTGGAATGCTCAGCCATTTGCACGTTAATTTCACGAGCAAGCTGTTCCGTTGATTCGGATCAGCTGGGACCCTCGTCGTCGTAACCGGCAGAGTCTTTAAATGTGAACTTCACAATAAAATGATTAAATCTGCTGTGACAGCGTAAACAAGCACATGACCTCAGCTTTAAACGGGGGCCTAAATACCTAGAAACTATCATATATTTATCGTTGTATTTCAGGATGGTTATATTCTCTTTACTCTTTTACTCTTTTACTTGTTTTCAGTCATTTGACTGCGGCCATGCTGAAGCACCGCCTTTAATCGAGCAATTCGATCCCGGGGACTTATTCTTTTGTAAGCCCAGTACTTATTCTATCGGTCTCTTTTGCCGAACCGCTAAGTGACGGGGACATAAACACACCAGCATCGGTTGTCAAGCAATGCTAGGGGGACAAACACAGACACACATACACTCATATATATATATATACATATATACGACGGGCTTCTTTCAGTTTCCGTCTACCAAATCCACTCACAGGGCTTTGGAGGCCCGAGGCTATAGTAGAAGACACTTGCCCAAGGTGCCACGCAGTGGAACTGAACCCGGAACCATGTGGTTGGTAAACAAGCTACTTACCACACAGCCACTCCTGCGCCTACTAATATATATATTACTCTTTACTCTTTAACTTGTTTCAGTCATTTCACTGCGGCCATGCTGG
>NW_021829549.1:0-6011 GCF_006345805.1 Octopus sinensis | reverse complement strand
ACCCATGGGGCGATACCGCGGGCAGGATGGAGTGGAGTGAGATGGAGTGAGAGATCCTTGTAGGAGATAGATAGATAGATAGATAGATAGATAGATAGATAGAGAGAGAGAAGAGAGAGAGAGAGAGATGGAGGGGAGAGAGAGAATACGTTAGAAGAGGGAAGAATAGGAGCTGTAGGAAGGCGTCCAGGTAGAAAAAAAAACGATATGGGCGACTAGCTTAGCAAGAACGAAACCTGATACCACTACATATACATATAGTTGTGTTGTGTGGTGTGTGTGTGTGGTGTGGGTGTTCAAATATTTATTTATCCTACGCATTAGAGATAGTTCCATGACCTTTTCGTGATCAGATATCTTGAAAACGTTGTGGATCAACTCTGTTGAGACTGTGGGGAAGGGTAGCCGTTGATGCCTTTCCCATGGAATACGTAATGTTCTTTCTATAGACAAACCAAGGTAAGAAGCATGCATAAACGAAGGGGTAGAGAAAAGTTCCTGGCTTTAAGGGTATTGCGAAATGCCTAGATGGAGGACCAAACTTCCGAGTTTCTTTATAGGACTTAGAAAAACCGAAGGACTGTTGCAATAAGTGTGTTGTGAATCAGAGAAAGGAATAGGTTCGTTAAAATCATAATTAACTGATCCTCCTGTATTTTCTTTTATGCAAAACCAGGAACTTTACGGCAACCCCTTGTATATGTATGTGTGTGTGTATGTGCGTGTTTGTTTGTTTGTGTGTGTGTGTATGTGTGTGTGTTTGTGTGTGTGTGCGCGACGCGCTTGAACGATTCTTAGAGTGATTCGCAAAAGGTTCAGTTATGTATATTTTATATATTCTACCATGGTCGAACTAACATGGTATTGAGTTTGTTCTAATTAGCAAGTCGTTAAGTGTGTGTCTGTATGGCTCTGTGTGTGTGTGTATGTGTGTGCGCGCGCGTGTGTGTGGCAGTATGTGTGTGTGTGTGTGTGTGTGTGTGTGAAACACAGTAAACATAATCGGTATGTTTATACTTTATATAACGTACACGTGTTTCAGGTGATCGGCAAAACCTCAAGTACATGAGCTGGATACCCACCTGCGCAGCAAAGGTACCGCTCCGCTTCCCCTCCTCCTCTTCAGCATTACCAGCAAAAGACAACGTATTGACCAAGCACAC
This sequence comes from Octopus sinensis, assembly GCF_006345805.1. Taxonomy (NCBI): domain Eukaryota; kingdom Metazoa; phylum Mollusca; class Cephalopoda; order Octopoda; family Octopodidae; genus Octopus; species Octopus sinensis. The sequence continues at coordinate 4,848 of NW_021829549.1, read as the reverse complement.
GATCCTATCTAACTCTATGATAATAGTCTAACATCGTCGGTTGTAGGAATGAAGCGTGGAATTCGTCTCCTGTGCTCATACCATTTAGTAAAGCCTCGCACCTTCTGTCGCACCTTTCCGATTATATATATATCACCGTGATCGACCAGGCTATCAGATGTTGTTACACATCGCTGGTCACAATGCGCTTCGCATTGTTTTAGCCTTCAATTGACGCCACCCCGCTGGCTAAGTGAGCAGGCCAACAGAAAAAAGAATGAGAGAAAGTTGTGGCGAAAGAGTGCAGCAGGGATCGCCACCACCCCCTGCCGGAGCCTCGGGGAGCCTTAGGTGTTTTTCGCTCCTTAAACACTCACAACGCCCGGTCCGGGAATCGACACCGCGATCCTACGACCGCGAGTCCGCTGCCCTAACCACTGGGCCATTGCGCCTCCACACACACACACACACACACACACACACATATATATATATATATATATATGAATAAAAAATGGAGTTAACGCAGGTTTAAACAAGTATTTTTACTTTCTACATATGTTTCAAAAATTCCACTGATACTTATTCAAAAGAATAAAAGGTATAAACAATGCAATCTTCTCTTAATTGTTAATTGTTAACAAGGTAAAATACACTCATCTATTTATAATATATATATATATATATATATATACAGTGAGAGAAAGAAAGAAAAAGAAAGGGGGCAATTTTCCACTATTCAGTATGGAAAGCGACTACTCCGAGTTTTACATGAATGTAAAATACGCGTCTAATTGTTTCGTAACATAAATCAATTTGCAGATGTTATAATTTCTAGACCTTAAACGAGCATCAAAGCCACTCACAAATATTGAACTTTGTATCTCTTGTTAACCGGGCTTATGATACCATAGTTGAGCGAGTGAACCAGTTGTTAGAGAGAAGGAGAGAGAGGGTGCGTGAAGGGAAGAGAGAGAGAGAGAGAGAGAGAGAAAATGCGGTGTGGTAAGTTATTCCGTTCCGTTTGATTAAGACGATTTTTGTTACTTATCATACATGCTGCAATCTAAACGGCGACATAGAAACTGAACTCAACGCTTGTATCTACAGAAGCCATAACTGTGGTCATTCAGAAATATTAAATGACACAAAAACAGATTGGAATTCAAGAATACGCCTCTCCGAGTGTCTCACATTGGTACATCGTAATCTCACATTTACCTTGAATTTAATGAACCTATGAAGGAGACATTACATTACAAATACCAGCTAAAATTTCCCCTTATTCATTTACATATTAGGGCATAATTAGATAATTTATGCAGGAAAAATTAAGCATTACAGCATGTAAAACAAGATATGATTAGAAATACATATTTTACGTTTCGGACGCAAGTACATCTTCAAAATTAACAAATAAGGAAAAAATGAGAAGAAAATGAAACACAAAAATTCAAAGGAAAAGGTACTGAATGTAGAACATAGCGTAAAGAAGATTGTGTGGTCAGAACCAGAATACCAAGTTAACAGATAGACAGCCCGACATTGACAGATAATAGTGTCATTTAGCCCTAGGTCAACCCCAACGAGAAAGTGCAATGATTATAGACATTCCATCCATGAACATCCTGTTTTTTTTTTCTTTGTTTATTTTTCTATATGTTATGAACCCATGACCAGATTATCAAACGTTTCCTGTATTTTGTAGCCTGAAGGGGATTCAAATACTCTTTCTGTCAGAAGAAGCGAAGCGAGCGCAAAGAAGGGGATCCGCCGCCGGCTCATCTCCATTTCTGACGTTTAGACGCGATGAATGGTTAAATGACAGTGATGGCTTCATCTATAATATTATATATAATAAGCATCGGTAGCGTGTTATGTCTTTGTCTCTTTTCACAGCAGAGAATCCGTTAATGTATTTCCAACCGCCATCGACCCGACCAGCTCCACCATCAGCAGTCTTTACACTGGCAATCTGCTGTTATTACTGAGTTATAAAGAGTGTTGTTTATTAAGTTGCTAATGTTTTAAGAGAGAAAAATTAATCAGAAAAATCAGAAAGCTCTCCGGAATGAAATGCTTCTGTCCTTTTCATAAATAAATCGAAACGTTTGCCTAAAGTTGAGTTACTTTCTTGGATAAATAGGTAAATATTTGTCGAAAAGCGTTTTATTAGATTTCTACATACATTCCATACATGTCACTCCCGCTCTCCCCCTCTCTCACACAAATATATATGTGTGTACATACAAACATAAACCTAAGTGTGTATATATATGCAAACATGTACAAATGGACAAATAAATAAATGTATACACATGTGTGTGTGTATATATTATATAGTATATATATATATATATATATATATATATATATATATATATATTTACATATATATATTCTTTACATTACTATTATATATATATATTGTAAACATAAATATGTATTTATAGTTACAATAAATATATATTTATACTTACATCTATATATATATATATGTATATTTATACTTATACACACACAACACACACATATATATATATGCATGCATACATAATTTCCATACGTATATTCTCTACTAATTTGTCTAATTATACACATACAATATAAACATATACCACATGTATAAACAACAATGTGTATATACATATATATAACATATATATATATATTAATATATACACACATATATATATATATATATATACACACACACATATATATATATATATATACACACACATATATATATATATATACACACACATATATATATATATATACACACACATATATATATATATATATATATATATACATATACATACATATGTGTATATGTTTGCACTGTTTCATACACACCCACGTATATACACAGTCAAAGAATAAGTATAGGCAGGTAGATGGGTGTGGTCAACTGGAATGAGGTTTATTACATAGCTATCACTTATTCATGTTCGAGATTCAATGAAAATAAACTTTATTATAAAGCCATAAACCAGAAGCTTTCATAACTTTGCCACAAACTGTCAAACACAGAAACTCATTCACACTGACATGCACAGGTAATTATACACACACACACACACACACGCACACACATAAACACATACATACATCCATACACGCGCGCGCGCGTCCATAATTATATATACGCACACATAATTGCGTAGATAATTTATCCACTACACACACTGCACATAATTGTACACACACACACACATCCACATATATGTACACATCAGGCTTCTAACTTTTGTCACAAATAGAAATTGGTACGAACGCGCGTATATATATATATATATATATATATATATATATATATATATATAATAGATCGCTAGCCACTACACATTCTTTATTTTTCTCCTCCTGTTTCTTTCTGCGGAAGAGCATAGGCTCAAAATGTTAAAGACTTTCACTTCCCGACTTAAAACTAATACATCTGTGTTGCTGTCTACACCACCTGTCTTCGTCTTTTTTTTTTTCGTGAATTCTCCCTATATATATATATATATATATATATATATATATATATATAAATAAAGGCGGTGCTCCAGCTTGGTCGCAGTCAAATGACTGAAACAAGTAAAAGAATATAATTATACACTTGATGTATCTGCACACACATGCTATCATTTGTCTCTTCTCTCTCACACTCGCATTGATACTCACCATGAATGGTTCTAAACTCCTGTCTACCTCATTCTTCTTGTTCCCTTGGTCCCCTGTTTCTTTCACCCTCGACTTTCTATTTACACCATTTGTTTACTAACCTATTTATCAGTATGTGTGCATCTGTGCGTGAGCGCGCGCGCGTTCATCCGCGTTTATGAAATGTTCATGAGACCTTAAATCAGCTAATCGTTGTGTTGTTGTTTACAGCTGGTAATGTTACCCTACTGTGCCTCTATTAACGTCACCGGAAGTAAAGAGAGTGCTTCTCCATGGTTCCTCGACTCGCTAGAAATAGCAATCAAATCTCTCTAAAATTATCCTCTACCGCGAAGGTTCATTATTAGTGCGTCTTAAAGATTTTCAGGGGGCATTGTGGGTTTTAAAAAGTATAATTCAAGGCTATAAAAATTCCATACAAGTTCTTCAGCATGTTGAAAAAAACTCAATATTCAGAATTTTGTTGTACAATAATATGATTAATACAAACTATGCAATAGTTTATTTTAACAATTGCAGCGTGGAAGGTGTTTATAAGCCATTTAAGAAGCACACAAAAACCGTTAGATTCACATTTAAATTTAATTTGTCAAAATATTTTCGTCGCTTTGTGACCGCGACCTGTTCACTGACAAAACTGCGTGCTGCATCTTACGATGCAAGTTTTGTCAGTGAACAGGTCGCGGTCTAAAAGCGACGAAATATTTTGACCAATAAAATTTAAATGCTGAAGTGAATCTAACGGTTTTTGTGTGTTTCTTAAATGGCTTATAAAAACCTTCCACACTGCAATTGTTTTCGTTCCAGCACACGATCTCAGATCAAGTCACTTGCTATGCAAGTACATCTCTGTAAAGTTTATTTTAAATTTCTTATAAAATAGTTTCAAATTTTTTAAAACAGCTTTTAAAATTTCTATATGAAGTACCGCAGTAATTTTTGTTTAATATCTAGAGTACCACGAAATCAAAAAAATCCCGAGGGTCACTGGACAATCATGCTTCAGAAAAGATGACGCATACTAGCACTGCTACAAGTATTAGGAATGGTCAGAGCTGTAACAACATTGGTCATGCATCGGCTCGAGAATGGCTGACTTTTTGTAGTTAAAAAATAGCAACTAGCTAGACTAGGCATGGGAAAAGTTTTTTGAGAAGTGGGGCCGCATGAAACATTGCTTATCATCTAGCGCCC
>NW_021829546.1:0-2500 GCF_006345805.1 Octopus sinensis | reverse complement strand
TTAAGAGTATGGTGAAAGGCTTGGCTGGATGTCCAACCTTCCGAATTCTTTTACAGGGCTTAGAAAAACTGAGGGACCGCAAGAATAAGTTTGTGAATCTAAGAGAGGAATATGTTGAATAAAATCATTACTGATCCCCCTGTATTTTCTTTTACCCAAAGCCAGAAACTTTTCGTCATCCACGTTTACTATTTAAGAAACCAGTGTGTGATTTCTACGGCTGTCTTATAAACTGACAAGGTAAGCGTACTTAACCCTAGGCTGGGTATGTGCCACGGACGAGCATTAATCAAATGCGAAATCACTGGTGATCTGGCTATGCCCCAGATGTAGGGAGCTTACCTCTCTTATCGGTCATAATGATAAGTGTTTTCTGTGGTTATGAGTTGTTTTGACTCTCATTTCAAGCAATACTGGTGCTGACTAGTGCTCTACACTGGCACTGATTGTTAAAGAATATTTGAGTATCTCAGACCGGGCAAGACAACTCATTCCGAAGTGATTTATAAAAAGATGTGAAGGAAGATATGTAGGTAGATCTGTACAATTATTTCAAGAATAGGCGCTTCAGGAATTGTACCAGCTGACCATCATTTCTTGAAACAGCTGTTAGGGTCTACCAATATATCTTACTTCTCACAAAGATTTTGATTCTACCTATGAAGACCTGCTTTCACGATCTAATATTGTTAATACAGAAAGACACTACAACTGCTTCAGGAGAATACCAGCATATAACACAACCATTATCAACATTCCTCAACCGATCTTTCATCGATCTTTTGTCATCTAAGTTTCTGTAACATTCATTTCTACCCTTAAGTTATATCGACATATTGAGATATAAATGTCTTACTCTGACCTGATACTAGTTTGCCTTGATCCTGTTATACATGTACCGGTTCAATCGAAGCACTGCTTGTAGCCACTCTTCATTTAGATAACTATAGTATACTTCCATTTTTAGTCGCTATTTTTGTTGGAGTTTAGGCAGAAAGTCAACCTAAGCACCTATCACATATACCTATTATATAACATCATCTGGCATAATATTACCTGAATTATATATATATGATAAAAAGTTTTGAATGGTACAACAATGCACTGTAATACAGACAATGGGCTATATACCTGTTGTAATTTAGTCATCCATAGTCTGATATGATATTTCGGAATATTATTCCTTCTTCGGATATTCTTAGATGGAGTCGCTGTTATAATCTGTTGAAGTGTTAAGTGAAATTTGCTAGTTGAGGAAGTAGAGAGGAAGTAGGAGGGAGGGGAGAGAGGAAAGGGGAGGAGGTTAGATGAAGGGGAGGAGAGTTGAGCCCATATGGCAATATATATATATATATGTATATATACACACACATACATATATAGGTGAGAGACAGACATTCTCTGTATAGAATACACTTTGTAGTGCTCAAGAGATTCGAACTCGAGCAGGTAGAGGAGTTATTGTAAGGATAAGCATGTTAGGCATGTCGATATACGAAAAATATTAAATACATTTAATACAATAAATGTACGTATGTTTACATATAAAAAGGTCCGACTTGCACAGAATAGAAATGATATCAGGAACTAAAGAGGTTGAAGAAGAGTTTTACAGCTGTTTCTGGTGGGGATGGTATGTGTTTGGTATGTGTTTGTGGTGTGTGTGTCTTTGTGTTTGCCTGTTTTTGTCCCACACCACAACTTGGCCACCTTATCTTAACGGTTCGGTAAAAGAGACCGACAGATCAAGTACTAGACTTAAAAAAATAATAATAAATAGGTATTGGCTTTGATTTGTTACTCTAAACACTTCAAGGCGGTGTCCCAGCATGGCCGCAATCCAGTGACCGAAACAAATATAAGATAAAAAGATATGAAAATATAAATACTCTAGTCTACTAGCTGGTGGAGGTGCGAGTCCTAGGGCCCACAAGGGTGGAGCTCATTCCAGTTTCCGAGTTTCTTCATCCACCTGGATGGGTCACCGGTCTGTGGCAAGTTAACTTTCCAACTTTTGTTGGAGCTCATTCACATTTGAGAAGAGGGGAGGAGCAACGTAAAATGAAGTGTTTTGCTCAAGAACACGTCGCACCGTTCAATCTGGAAATCGAAAGCACGATCTTAACACCATGAATGCAAACATCCTAAACACTAGTTCACGCGAGGGGCGGAGGGAAACCAAAAATTTCAACAATTTCTTTTTTTATTTTGGTGGAGCCAAGTCTGGTATTCATCAAATTTTGAATTGCCAGACTGAAATACAAACATTGAAGATTACACTGGTATGTTGTAAATTCATTAAAACTATTTAAATTAATTAATTATGAGTGTAAGTAGGGAATAGGTAGGACTCTGTTCTACATACAAACCTTCCATTCATCTGAAATACTCAACAGAAATATTTGACTTAACATTAACCATCAAGTGATCGGTATTCTGAATGCATTTTGTACTTCTAATTTCTATACCTACTTCCATCAACTGTGACCCGGCAGAATCG
>NW_021829545.1:2500-6022 GCF_006345805.1 Octopus sinensis | reverse complement strand
ATTTCGGCTGGTTATAATCGAGATTGCTCCAATCTGGCCACTCCCAAGGAAAAACTAAGCTAAGAGCATTAGATTCCTTGGAAGAAAGCAGCGAATGTATACGAAAACAAGGACGGAAGAAAACGGAGAATGTTACACAAGTACAAATAACAGGGCAAAACAACAGGTGTCTTTCAACTAAGGACGAATTAAATTAAGCTGGTGTGTGTGGAAATAAAGCCTTACGGCAGGGATACAAGTTCTCACAGGCACAGGAAAGAATATAGATGTTGCACGGACGACGTCCGAACCAACTAGATAGATAGACAGCTTGATAGATAGATAAACAGACAAAGAGCTAGATAGACATATATGTATATAGTGTATATATATATATATATATATATATATATATATATATATCTATATATATATATATATATATATACAATATATACATATATAGATCATATATATATATATATATATATATATTATATATATATAATATACATATATAAATTTATACATATATATATATATATATATATATATATATATATATATATAACATATATATAATATATATATATATATATATATATATATATATGTATATGTATATATATATATATATGTAATGTATATGTATATTATATATATATGTGATGTATATGTATATATATATATATATATAATATATATATATATATATATATATATATATATATACTATAATTATATACAGAAAACACGCATACGCACACACACACACACACACACACACATACAGGGTGGGTAAAATGTAACTTGGCATTAGAAATTGCTTATAGTATTTTTAGTATCACTGAAGTCATGACGAAAGCATTTTTCAAACAGGCAACACTAATGGGGATTTCTTATTTTCGTATTGTCTTATTGTCTTATTTCTTATTTTCCAGACGGCCGGTCGCTTGACTATTTAGTTGCGAGCTAAGATAGCAGCACGCTTTGAAGTGTGGAATTCCACTGCTTTGGTTCAGAGACGGTGGCATGCATGGAAAGGTAAGCATGCAACACTACGTCCAGGGACAATAAAAAGTTGTCATGCAAAGCTGATGACCATGGGCTCTGTGAACGATGCATGAAGAAGTGGGCCTCCAACCACATCCCAATCAGCGGAGAATGTGGCAACAGTGCAAGAAATGTTTGATCGCAGCCCGCAAAAATCAACACGTCAAACAGCTCGTGAAAGTGGACTAACAGGACACACGATACGTATTGTGTTGCATAAAGAATTGAATTTCCGTCCGTGGAAACCCAATTGCGTGCAGGAGTTAAAACCTGATGGGACGACGCGGATCTCCAAGAAGTCCAGATCTCACACGATGTGATTTTTACCTGTGAGGTTACACAAAAGAGCTGTACAAGACAAAACCTCGAATATTAGAGGACTGGCAGCATGGATTCAGGAGGTACTCGACTCGATGGTATCCCAGACGACGTCTTTCAGAAGGTTGTTCATTCCATCCCTGGCCGTTTGAGGAAACTGGTTGAAGATTTATTTTCATTTTCTCTTGTAATAAAGAACATGTATAATTTATTTCAATAAATTCGTTAAAGGAATATGGATTTTATTATCAATTTTTAATGCTTACTTACTTTTCGTGTGTGTATGTGAATTTGTGTATACGTGTGTGCGTGGGTTATGTGTGGAGTTGTGTGTGTGTGTGTGGGGGGGGGGGTTGTGTAGGCGTATATGTGCGTACTTGTGTGTGTGTATGTGCGTGCGTGTGCTTGTGTGCTTGTGCTTACGTGCGTTTGTGCGTGTATGTGTGTGTATGTGGTTGTGCGTACGTTTTTGTGTGTGTATAAAGGTATGTGTGTATGCGCGTGGGTGTATGTGGGTGTGTGTGTATGTATGTGTGTGGAAGTATGTGTGTGTGTATATATATAGACGGACAAATTGATAGACAGACAGATAAATAGACAGGCAGACAGACTGGTAGATAGATAGACAGACAGATAGATAGATAGATAGATAGATAGATAGATAGATAGATAGATAGATAGATAGATAGATGTGCTAAATACTACATATATATATATATATCCAAGTATAAAGCCCCATATGATGACGACAAATGACCAAACCAATCGAAAATGTAGTGTAGATTATAAATATAAGAAAAACGTTCAATTTTTTTCTAAAATTGAGGTTAAAAATTTAGACTTCTTCATAACTCGCATTTTTTTCTCAAAGCCTATTAGCTGAGAATTTGCTGAAAGATATTTTGTATGAGAACTTCAAACAGACGATAAACTGTTTTTATTTCATAATTGGAAAAAAAAAAAAAAAAAGAATCTTATCTGGTTTTTGTTAATCAAATCCTAGACGCCATGTTGCTTATATTTTAATCCCAATAAGCTGTTCTGCTTGTATTGTCAACATTTGTACCTCTCTTCGTCTCGTTTATTCTTGTTTATTTTATTCAGACTCTCCCGTTTCTCTTCCTTTCTTCATCTTCTTCAACTCTCACACACAAGCTTGACTAATACAGCTTTCTGTATGTTCCTTTCTGTATAGATGCTTATCTTGATTTTTATATAGAGTAAGGCAGCGTGCGTGCAGAATCGTTAGCGCGTCGGACAAAATGCTTAGCGACATTTCTTTTAGCTCTTTACGTTCTGAGTTTAAGTGCTGCCGAAGTCAACTTTCCCTTTCATTCGTTCAATGTCGACAAAATAAGTACCAGTCAGATACTGGGGATCAAATGTAATCGATTTCCTCCTCTCCAGCAAAATTGCTGGCATTGTATCAAAATGTGAAACCATTTATATTTAATAATGTATTCAAACACATGGAATGATCAGACGTTCTTTTATTCTTTTATTTGTTTCAGTCATTTGACTGCGGCCATGCTGGAGCACCGCCTTTAGTCAAACAAATCAACCCCAGGACTTATTCTTTGAAAGCCTAGTACTTATTTTATCGGACCCTTTTGCTGAAACGCTAAGTTACGGGGACGTAAACACACCAGTATCGGTTGTCAAGTGATGGTAGGGGTGAGGGGAAAACACACACACACACACACATATAGACGACGGGCTTCTTTCAGTTTCCGTCAACCAAATCTACTCACAAGGCTTTGGTCGGCCCGAGGTTATAGTAAAAGACACTTGCCCAAGATGCCACACAGTGGGACTGAGCCCAGAACCATGTGGTAAGTTGTTAAGTAAGCTACATAACACGGCATATCTGAATATGAAATAAAATTACATGATGGGTTTTGCGTCGGTTTCGACGAAGAGCATCCAGTTGCTGGACAGACTTAATTCCTACACGTTAGCTTTAATAAATTAACTTCTTTCCTTCGTTCCAATTCCCTGCTTTTTTGCTTCTTTCTCACAATTCGCTCCAGTACTTTCATATTCATATACCTACCATTTTCTTACGTATTTCTTCTTCTTCTTCTTCTTCTTCTTCTTCTCTTCTTCTTGTCGTCGTCCTCCTCCTATATATGATGCAAGTATATACATACATGTACTATATGTGTGTGTGTG
>NW_021829544.1:2500-5000 GCF_006345805.1 Octopus sinensis | reverse complement strand
CAACGCTAACATCGACAATACGAACATCAAAGACAACAACAACAGTAACAACTACAATAATTCAAACATCAGCAACAACACCAGTAAACGACAGTACCACGCGGGAACTCAACACAAAAACAAGATCAATATGGCAGAAGTAGCGAAAATATAAACAGTACAACAAGCGAAATTACAACCAAAAGTCACCACGATCAACGGAACAACATCACGAATATAAATGCCAACAACAACAGCACGCAAACAGCAAAACAACAACATTCAAACAAGCGTTCGTTCCAAAAAGTCACAAATAAAAACGAGTCATCGATGGAGTCCTGTAAATTGTCGATGAACGTCTTAGAAATAGCAACCAAATCTTTCCTATATCAAATGTAAGAGGAGATATTTATTTCTTTATTGCCCACAGCGGGCTAAACATAGAGGAGACAAACAAGGACAGATAAACGTATTAAGTCGATTATATTGACCCCAGGGATTTACTGGTACTTATTTAATCGACCCCGAAAGGATGAAAGGCAAAGTTGACCTCGGCGGAATTTGAACTCAGAACGTAAAGGTAATTGGCAAACGGAATACAGGTCCCAACGAAAAGACAAGGAGGGAGACGCAAGGCTGGATGTAAACACGCTTAGTTATTCAAATGCATAATCAGTTAAAATTAGTAGTAGTAGTAGTAGTAGTAGTAGTAGTAGTGGTAGTAGTAGTAGAAACAACAGCAGCAGCAGTAGTAGTATAAGGAGGAGGGGTTGGAAGGGGTTCGCGGTCGATAAATTAATAACCAGTTGCATACTGGAGCCGATCTAGTCGATTGGCCCCCTCCCCAAAGAGAATATCCGGCCCTGTGCGATGAGTAGCAAAAATATATCTAATTTGCTTAGCCGCATCATTGGCTTCCTTCCTCTCTCTCTTTCACACCCTATATATATATATATATATATATATATTAAATTAGAGATAAAACCACTATTAGGCAAATCAAAACATAGAAATAAAATTAATTAATATAATATACAAAATATATAAAACATAAAATTCAAAATTTAAATTTTTTAAATTTTTAACTTTAAATTTAAATAATTTAAATTTTGAATTTTATATTATATATATTTTGTATATTACATTAATTAATATTATTTCTATGTTTTGGTTTATGTTTTTCACTGTTTGATTTGCCTAATAGTGATTTTATCTCTAATTTAATATATATATATTTATACTGTAAAATTAGATTTAATCCTAAATCTAATTTTTCCCTGTAAGCTTGGATTTACTCCCTAATATTATTATATATATATACATAACATCCACATCAACACAGTTCCGGGTTAGTCCCACTGCGTGGCACCTTGGGAAAATGTCATCTACTATAGCCTCAGGCCGACCAAAGTCTCGTGAGTGGAAACTGAGAGAAGCCCGCCGTATATATACATACATACACTCACACACACACACACATATATATATATATATATATATATATATATCTATATATATATATACACACACACAAACACATATATGACATATAGATACATATGCATACATATGCAAATACGTACACACGGTTACAAGTGCATTCTTCCGGGTAATCTTTTATGTACGGACGTGCATATTGATATGCCCATGATATCTTATGCACAATCACGTAGAAGCACTTAAAGCAGTACACAAATCTCTACACCTCTATATAAATACACAAATGCGAAATTACGCATTCACGTCTGAACGCATGAAGAGAGGCAAACCGGTGCATTCATATAGAATCTACAAAATAAATAAAAGAAAAAACCTACAGACATACAAATTTTTTAAGATTTGAGGATAAAAAGTACAGAGATCTAAATATTTGTTCGGTGAAAATCATGTACCAATTTTTCAGTGGTGCAGTTAAATGCTTTATGGATCTAAAATACGAGACACTCTGAATAATTTATCAACTGCTACACATTCATACATACATACATACATACATACATACATACATACATACATACATACATACATACATACGTGCTTACGTACGTACATTCATAATACGCAGAGAGGGTGACAGATCGAGAGAGAAGTACGTGTGTGCGTGTGTGTGTGCGTGTGCGTGTTGTGTGTCTTTTGTCTATGGCAAAAAATTTTCGACAGCTTTTGAAGGATGATTTTATATACATATATATATATATATATATATATATATATATATATAAATACCTACACACACACACACACACCACACACATATATATATATATATATATATATATATATATATATATATATATATATATATATATATATATATATATATATATATATATATATGTGTGTGTGTGTGTGTGTGTGTGTAAACATAATAATATTGTGGTAGTGGTGGTGGTGGTGGTGATGGTGTTGTGGTGGTGGTGGTGGTGATGGATGTGGAGGAAGAGGGGGTGGAGGGGGGGACGAGGCGGACGAGGAGAAAAAAGGAGAGGAGGAGGCGGAGGTGGAGGAAGCGGAGAATGAG
>NW_021829543.1:0-5986 GCF_006345805.1 Octopus sinensis | reverse complement strand
ATAAATAAATAACCTGGCTTTATATTGATGTGTGTATATAAATTGGTACCAGCTTGTTCTGTACATGCATATATATACATACATACATACATATATATATATATATGTGTGTGTGTGTGTGTGGTGTGTGTGTGTGTGTGTGTGTGTGTGTGTGTATGTGTGGTATATATATATATATATATATATATATATATATATGTATGTTTGTACCTATTGCGTTATATACGTGTGGCAATTTTGATTGTGTGTTAACTTATTAATGCTCACATGTGCGTGCATGTGTGTGTAAGTTTACGTACATACGTGTTTGTGTGTGTGTTTGTGTATGTGTATGTGCTTTCTGCTGCGTGTGTTTTATCGAACCGGAAGTGATCATGAAAAATGTAGTGTTTCCGTCGGCGCTGTGAACACAATTGAACGACAAGAGGGCAGCACAATAGAAAATGTCTGTTAATGGCGACTCCTGTAATGCTGTTGTGTTTGGAGAGGGTTCTGAAGTGGGATGGCTGTAAAATCGGGTAGTACCACCACCACCACCACCTCCACCACCGCCATCATCATCACCTGTGTGTGGGGGCGAAGCCGTAGTCATGAAGGTGGTGGTGGTGGTGGCGGTCGTAGTGTTGACGGCTGCTGAGTCAATGTATTAAGTATAGAGTGGGAAGTAGAAGCGTGTGCTTGCGCGCCTCTGTTTGCAGTGTGTTTATGCGTCTTCGTGAATATGTGTGTGAATGTGTGAATTCTTTGTCTATCAAGTAGTTTGTTCCCCGTTTGTTTATATTTGCTAACGTTTATGTAATTTAGTTTGCACGTGTGGATTTATGAATGTATATGCGTGTGTATCTGTGTGTGAATGTGTGTGTGTGGTGCGTGTGTACTGGGATAATGTGTTTGAGTGTGCGCGAATGTATACGTGACTATGTGTGCGTTGTGTGTGTTTACGTGTGTGTGTATGTGTGCATACGAGTTTGAATTTTCGTGGAAGCGCCTGTTCATTTGTATGGGTGAATGGATAGATACACTTCATGCATGTATATATATGCGTCTCTGTGTGTGTATAAAGGTGTAAAATTGTTGAGTCTATATGCTGAAACATTCACGTCACTATATGTAAATCTTGTGCGTATATATGAAAACATACATGCGTATATATATAATATATATATATATATATATATACATGTATGTTTATTAATATATATGTATATATAATATATATATTATATATAAATATATGTATATATTTATATATGCACTGCTTAAAAGGATATATTCTTGTACCTGAATATAGATATGATTTCGTTTTTTTGTATGTCATTGTAGCGCTGATGAGTGTGTATTGAGTATATGTATGTATGTATATATATATATATATATATATATATATATATATATATATATATATATATATATATATGTTATACATGTATATATATATATTTATACATACATATATATATATATATATATATATATATATATATATATATATATATATATATACATATGTATATATGTATGTATATAAAAATAAATATACAATATTTGTGGTGTTTATAATGTGATCAATATAAGCGGGTGCTTTCAATCATTATGTGTATATGACAGTATCATGTGCAAGTATTCGCGGGCTTGTATTTTTGTGAATGTGCGACTACACGTCTGTATACGCGTGTGTGTATGTTTGCGTGTGTATGCATTTGTATTTTTTGTGTACCGGTGTATATAGCTATATTGTTCATATATTCATGCATACATATGCGTATATCTTACTATATTTATTTATATCATACGTTCATATATATGTATGTATGTATAAATATGTGTATACATATATTTTCTTTTTTATGTATTTATATACGTATGCCTGTATAAGTGTATATGTGTGTGTCTGTTTCTCTGCGTGTGTGTGTATGTGTGTGTGTGTATGAACGTATGAAAATCTAAGAAAACTAAGAGAACCATTCCTTCGCGTCGTGTGTTTTCCATTCTGTGATGTTTTTCTGACCTTTTACTGATGTTTTATGTCACCTGTTTGATGTTGTTTGAGGCTACATGTGACGTCGTTTTATGTCTGAGACCGCTACATGAAACACTGTGTCCATCTCCATACTCATCACCATCACCAGTACTGCCACGACCAATAAGAACACCGTCACTGCCACCACTAACAACACTACCACCATCTCCATCACCCACCCCACCTTCACCACTACAGCCGCCACCACTATCACCCAACATCACCATGCTACGAATAACAACTACACCAACATCACCACCACCTGCAGCACCACCACCACCACCACTATCGTTCCCCCCCAACTACCTCCACCGCCACCAGCATCGCCTTAGTTTCTCCTCATGTCTCTTATTTTCACATGATTTATTTTCCTGGTGATGGTGTCATTGGTGATGGTGTCGTTGTTGGTGGTGTTGATGGTGGTGTCGGTGGTGGTGGTGTTGGCGGTGGTGGCGTAGGTGGTGGTGGTGTCGGTGTCAGTCGTGGTGTCGCAGAAATGGTAGAGCGCCGATCTAAACGCCTATTGATAGAAATACGTCTGTGACACAATATGTTACAATGAAAACATCTTTGTAACGCCAAGTCAGTCATGTAAAAAGCATGTTTGTCAATCCAACTCAAGCACGGTGAAAGGAGATGTTTGTAACTCTAGCTCAGGCACAGTTGAACATTTTTGTAACATATGATTGTGAGACAGTCTCAGGTAGAGTGTGACATGTTTGTAACGCACACTCAAGTAGAGTGAGACACGTTGATGAGATAGACGCACGTGACACTGACTCAGGTTCAGTGTCATACGCTTGTGACAGAGGCTGAGGCGGAAAAAATGTTTGTGACACAGGCTCGAAGTAGATCACACTTAATAACAGATTTCATGTGATGGGTTTGTGACACTGAGTGTAGTACAGAAATATATTTTTGTGACACAATGTGTGGCACAGTGTGTCATGCTTGCTACACAGACTCATACATCTTCATGACACAGACTTCGAAGGAGAGATTTCTGATTTAGACCCAGATATAGAAAGACGTGTTTGTGACGTGGACTCAACGCAATGAGTCATGTTTGTGACGTGACTCAGAGTAACATGTCTGGATACACAGCCATGCACACTGTTACAGGTTTTAGATACAGATTCAGCACAGTTTCACTTGTTTCTCACAGATACAGTTACGGTGTGACATGTTTATAATAAAGACTCAAGTATTGTTAGAGACGATTGTGACGCAAACTCATAAATATTGTGACGTATTTGTGACAAGGGGTCAATGTTAGTATCGGGCAAATGAAGCAATGACCGAGAAAGAAAGTAAGAGAGATGAAGTGATAAAAACAATAATAGAGAAAGAAGGCAGGTGAGAGAGATTGAGAGAGAGAGAGAGTGTGTGTGTAGAGAGAGTAGCAAAGGTGAAAGAGTGGGAGTGATAGATGTGTCTCCATGTATATTTTATCTTTAGTTTGTATTGGTATTGTTTCAGTGGTGATGGTAGAGGAGCTGGTGGTTGTGGTTGTGGTTGTAGTGTTGGTGTTGAGGGATTGGTTGTGGTGGTGATGGTTCTACTGCTATTCGTATTAGTGGTAGTAGTACTAATGGTTATAGTGATGGTGTTATTAGTAAGAGCAGTGTTGGTGTAGTGGAGTTAGTAGTGATATAATCGAGATAGTAGTGGTGGTAGTGGTGACAATGGTGTCGGTGGTGGTGGTGATGGTGTCGGTGGTAGTGATGTCAGTGTCGGTGATGTCGGTGGTGGTGTTGGTGGTAGCGGTGGTGGCGGTGGTGTTGTCGGTGGTGGTGGTGTTGTCGGTGGTGATTGTGTTGTCGGTGGTGGTGGTGTTGTCAGTTGTGGTGGTGGTGGTATCGGTGGTGGTGCTGTGTTCTTTGCTGCACTTGACATTTCTATCCGTAAACCAGAGCGGACCATCATAATAGCATGGTGGATTGACGAGAAATGATCGATAGAATAGAGAAGGAAGCGGAGGAGGAAATGGTAGAAAAGACGGTGAGGGAGACGTTGCTGGAAGGTGGTGGCGGCGGTGTCGTGACGTATTCAGGGGGTGGGGGTAGATGTGGGTGGCTCTAAAGCGATCGATAACGCACTGGTTACAGTTTTCAAGATACATTGGAGGGAGGGGAGGGGGACCAGATTAGTGTGTTGATGATACTGATGGTGGTGGTGGTGGTGGTGGTGGCTATGATGTTGACGATACTGACGATGATGATGGTGGTGATAATGATAATAATGATCATGATAACGGTGATGGTGTTAACGATGATAATGACGGTGATGATGTTGATGGTAGCATCCTTTTATTTCATATTGTTTCAAGCCCACCTTGGAAGAGGAAGCTGGACACATTGGAAACACAAGAGTCTGATCAATGTCTAAGTCACAGAACTCATTTGTTACAATTTTCTTGGTCAACCAACAAAATACTCAAATCTAGAATCTGCCAGTCTTGTTATCTGAATATAATATTTCCCACAAAACAGTACATATCAACTATTACAGATTCAGGGGCATTTAACATGTCTTAGTTACTATAAATAATCTGCTAGCATAGCTATATATTTGTCGGTTTCCATACGTTATACATTACAAATACAATATAGTTCTATGCTTCCATAGTTTTACAAAAAAAAAAAAAAAAATTAGGCCGCCATATACTATCGTGTAATACAACGGCATAATTCTACGCTACACTGGATCACACACCTCAATGGACACATTTCTATGGAGCCAAGATATCTATCTATCTATCTGGGCCAGGGCCCATGGACAACTTCCAGAGATCCCTGGCCTGGCAGTGCTACCGAGAAGCGCTACACGTTGGACGCTCCCCCCCCCCCAGTGGGTGTTTAGACAGTCACAAGTGGGCGCTGGTACCTAAGGGGGTCGGTAGAGAAAAAGGAGGAGGGAAGTGATTTGAGGGACGCTATGAATTTACTTTTATATTATTTATAGTATTGTATACAAATTATATAATATATATAATATTAAATGATACATAATATATATAAATTAGTAAAATATAAAATATATATTTATACATAAAAATAGGGTGGGGGCACTGACGGGATGGTGGTGTGGTGGTCCAAAACGTTTGAGAACCTCTGGTCTAAAGATATATTCATCCTTTCATGCCAAATCTTCAACTCCTTTTCCGTTTCTCTATTTTTTCCCCTATCACTACATTTTTTTTTCTTCCCATGAAACAACTCTCAATAATTTCGTTCTGTTCCTTCCAACATATTTCATAATTTCTCTCAAATACGAATTACTTTTGAATAATTTCACTCCTTTTTATTCTCGGATATAACATAACTACTAACCCCACCCCACATATGCTTACATACGTACGTACATACATATATACATATATATATACCTATACAAACGAATACACGCACAAACACGCACACATGTCTACTTACACAGAGGTGCAGACACATATCGGTAACCACGCAATCTCAATCGCAAAACAATTATAACATTAGACTGACGTTGGCTGCACATATATTAACTACACGCTTCTTCCAGGATGAGCATCATTACTTTACCATCACCACCACTAAAAGCAACATACTCCTCCTCCACCTCCTCCTCGTCATCATCATCCTCATCATCATTATCATCATCATCATCATCATGACTATATATATGTGTGTGTGTGTGTTGTGTGTATACGTATTCTTTAATTCTTTTATTTTTTTTTACCTGTTTCAGTCATTTGGCTGCGGCCATGCTGGAGCACCACCATTAGTCGAATAAATCGACCCCAGGACTTATTCTTTGTAAGCCTGGTACTTATTCTATCGGTCGCTTTATTTGCCGATCCGCTAAATTACGGGGACATAAACACACCAACATCGGTTGTCAAGCGATGGTGGGGAATATATATATACCGTTATATAATACTTTGAACACCAGCATCATGGTCATCATTTGGTGTCTATATATATATAT
>NW_021829542.1:0-6036 GCF_006345805.1 Octopus sinensis | reverse complement strand
GTTCAAATTCCGCCAAGGTCGACTTCGCCTTTCATCCTTTCGAAGTTGATAAAATAAATACCAGTTGAGCACTGAGGTTGATGTAATCGACTGACC
This sequence comes from Octopus sinensis, assembly GCF_006345805.1. Classification (NCBI taxonomy): domain Eukaryota; kingdom Metazoa; phylum Mollusca; class Cephalopoda; order Octopoda; family Octopodidae; genus Octopus; species Octopus sinensis. The sequence continues at coordinate 5,940 of NW_021829542.1, read as the reverse complement.
CCCTTCTCCGATATTTCCAGCCGTGTGCCAAAATCCGAAACCAATATAATAGAGTTTCAAATGCCAATAAAGTCGATTTCTCTGGAAAGGAAAATATAGGCGCAGGGGTTGCTGTATAGTAAGAATCTTGCTTACCGACCACATGGTTCCGGGTTCAGTCCCACTGCGGGGCACCATGGGCAAGTGTCTTCTACTATAGCCCCGAGGCGACCAAAGCCCGTCGTATATATGTGTATATATGTGTATATATGTGTGTATATATATATATGTATATATATATATATATATATATATATATATTTGTGTGTGTGTATGTGTTTGTGTGTCGGTGTTTGTCCCCCCAACATCACTTGACAACCGACGCTGGTGTGTTTGCGTCCCCATAACTTAGCGGTTCGGCACAAGTAACCGATAGAATAAGTCCTAGGCTTACAAAGAATAAGTCCTGGAGGTCGATTTGCTCGACTAAAGGCGGTGCTTCAGCATGGCCACAGTCAAATGACTGAAACAAGTAGCTGGACCGCACTGAGTAACAGAAAGACCACGAGTCGAAGTTTTTCAGCCGCACACCCTGTCGTAGCATTCAGGAAACTACAGAGGTGGGACAACTCGCTTGACGTTTAAAAACACTAGTTAAAATCACATAGTTCTACAATATCTGAAAATGAAAAGAAGACAGGATGGTCACGCTTAGACTGTTTTTGATTAGTCTTTTTCCACCAGGGTATACAGGGTATACAAACAAACGAAAAAAACAACCGATAATGCTTGAGAATCTAATCACCAAGAAATTGCGATTCCAAAAGCCTTTCCTTGGAATATTACATTGGAAGCTTGTTAAGCTAGAGCTTCCATTACCATTTTTTAGATCAAAGAATTACAATTTTGGCATTCTTCCTGCTTGGAATTCATTAAATTACCAAAAATTGCTTTCTTCTTTATTCATTTCTTATCTTTCTTTTCTTTTTTTTTCGTTTTTTTTTATATTTTTAGTTTTTTTATGAATGTTTGCTTTGAAATAACTTGTATACAGGATCTTGATAATTTCTAAAAGAGAAAAGACTGTGGCCTGTACATACATGCATGCATGTAGTTATACATATCAATATGTACATCTATACATACATACATACATATAGATTTACACACACACACACCACACACAAACAAACAAACACACGCATACATAAACACATATATAGACTCACGCTTATATAGGCACATTTCCCTCTCCAGCTCTCTCTCTCTCTCTCTCTCTCTCTCTCTCTCTCTATATATATATATATATATATATATAAAACATAAATTCAATACGTCCATCAATTCTTACACAGAGACATAAGTTTTTGTCCATATGTGTGTGCATGTATTACCGTCTGAGAATTATTGTTCAGAAATATATAATATCTACGTGCATATGTATATATATATATGTGTGTATATATAAATATATATATTATATATATATATATATATATGCGTACATACATACACGCACACACGCACAATATATATATATATATGTGTGTATGTAAGTGTGTGTGTGTGTGTGTGTGTGTGTGTGTGTGTGTGTGTGTGTGTTGTGTACAAAGATACATCAATATTTCCTGTCCGTGACCTTTAAGATATACATAAAACTACAACATATAAAGCCAAGTAAATACACACACAAAAATTCCAGACACAAATGCATTCACTTTTACACACACACACACCTGTATGTAGCACCTCGCACGAAACAGCACAAAGACTCAACGTTGTGTACAGGTACAAACACTGTGTCTGTGTTTATACGTATATGTGTATATATGTATGCATGTATGTATATATATATATGTGTACATATATAATATATATAATTATATGTGTGTATATATATATATATATGTATATATAGATATATATATATATGTGCATGCATACATGTTTGCATATATATGCATATCTGCACATATGTATGCATATCTTCAACGTTATATATATATATATATATATATATATATTTATATATATACGTACGTACATATTTGTGCATGTGTGTGTGTGTTGTGTGTGTGTGTGTGTGTGTGTGTGTGTGTATGAAACGGTGTGTGCATGCATGCGCTATGTTAATATGTGTGTGAGTGTGTATGTGTTTGGGTGGGCTATAAGAAACCCTTAAACTAAAGGCTATTTTCCCGGGTGTTTTTATAAAACCGAGGAAAGAAAATATCACGGAATCCGGTGACAGAAAAGGGATTGGGATCCAAGTAAATCATCCAGATGGTTTAGAAAGGATTGCCATGAATATCAGCATATAAGTTTTCACAGTCATGTGAAGGAGGTGCGTAGCAATTATATGAAATAGCTACAGTGTGACCCGTCATATGATGGCTAACTTTAGAAGCATTCAAAGTGCTTTCCAGAAGTTTTGAAACTTTTTCAGAAGAGGCATTTATTTATTTCAGAGAAGTACAAAGCTCTAATCTCCTTCGAAATAGGATACTCTCACATCAATGAACTTGTAGTGCTCCAGCCATTTTTTGAAAGCCCCGTGGAAGCCCTACAATATGAAGGTACCCAGGACCCTTGTTATGGCCTTTTTCATATTCTCCCACAGCTTGGGAAACAACCAAAAGTCACGTAGAGTAAGTTTGGTTACTAGGATGTAGTTGTGGGCCGGCGAATATGACTGGTGTATAATTTTATCGACCGTAGAGGAATCCATGGCAAACCTAAGCTCTGTGGGATTTAAACAAGGAAGGTAAAAAGAAGAAACAAAACTGCACCAGGATTTTTATTCGACCTTCTAACAACTCTACCAACCTAATGCCCTTTAAATCTTTTCTACTATAGGTAAAAGGCCTATAATGTTCAACTGGTACTTATTTCAAGACTACGAAAAGGTGAAAGTCAAAATGTACCTCGGCTGTATTTGAACTCAGCACGTAAAGCTGAAAGAAATGGCGTATAAAATTCTGTTCGACCTCCTCACGATTCTGCTAGCACACCACCTTATGACGTTGGTAGATAATGACGTTTATAGATAATGAGTTGTTACAGCGTTGAATATAATGTCATTCACAAACTGTTCCGATACCTAACACTCTGAATTCAGTTCCCATCAGGATCAACTATGTTCTTTATCTTTTCTGGGGTCAGTGGAAAAACCACAAGTTAGGATGCCCACGTCTCTTACAATTCCAGGTCGTGGATTGGGTTGTATACTATGTGGTATCTACGACGGTTCTTTGAGCTCTGATAACTAGGTCTGCAATGATCATGGTGCCAGGCTTTATAGGTCTTAGTCGTTGGTCTTTTTCTTCGATATATATCGCTGGCGTGGAGAAAGGAGTCTTGCATGCATGAGCAACAACCAGTCTTTGTAAAAATATATCTTGCCATCTCCTGGTGGATTGGCGGAGATTTTAGGTTTGGCGAGTACTTTGTGGGCTCAGTTCCGGATCTTTGAGTTCTGAGAACAAAGCCTGCGATGAGACTGGTGCCGGGCTCTATTGGCCCAAGTCATCGGCCGCGTCTCCTTTGGATAAACAGCGTTGGCGTAGAGAAGGCAGTCTTGCATGCATCAATAAATACCAATTTTCCTGAAAAATAAGAAAAATATTGTCCAGACCTGCGCATACATGTGAAAAAGCAAGGTGAACATAGAACCAATGAAGACATTAAAGGTAAAGAAAATGTCTACAGTGGAGTAATGAGGAATCCCAGGAACTATAATGTTAGAGTAATTCTCTTTCATTATTTAATTACTTGGTTATGTAACAAACTTCCTCATTACCAATCTCGAGAAGCCGAACTTCACAAAACCAAGAAAAAAGATACGACTAATAAAAAATTTTAATTAAAAGACGTTAATGGAACATTCAAAAGTATATAAAATACTCCAGAAGTTTAGCCTGTGATTTGTACACATAGATATATGTATAGGAATATAAACATGCTTTTAATTATTTTTAATTGATAAGATGTTACAGAGTGACTTAACGGCCGAGAGCTTCGAGCGGGGCATTTATCAAACTCTTCGATGACTCTCCAATTTGTCGATTCAAAATAACGGCCAACCTTCGATTTTTCTATCCAAAGATTGTTTTAACCCAATATTTACTCACTATTGTTGATAGCTTACCAGCATTAAAACCGAATGCTTGCTCGCCATCTCAATAATAATAATAATAATAATAATAATAATAATAATAATAATAATGATGATGATGATGATGATGATGATGATGATGATAATAATAATAATAATAATAATAATAATAATAATAATGATAATGATAATAATAAATGTCCTGGTGCAGTACCAGACAGTGGCTCTCATGGCTTCTGATCTTAAATGATTGGAAGTGTTATCATGTGCATTGTTTTGTCTTGATATAAAAGATGGGCAACAGTAAATATTCTGCTCAATACCACAGATTTGCTTGTCAGTTGTTTGACCTTAACCAGTTGACCATGTCTCCATGTGGCTGGCGATATGTGCATATCTGACCACGAGTAGAAGTAGTGGGGAGCATCATAGCCGTGTGTTGAAAGTAATTCTGAGAGGTTTGGATAATTCACCTTTGGAAACATGGGTGGTTCGTTCAACATCCTTAAACAATCTTTATTCAGGGACCTTTTGAGCGGGATGGGCTACTCGACCTAAAGAAAATTCTAATTGGGCCCCACCTGCAAGGTCATGCGCTGTTTATCTTGATATGAGATCACCATGTCGCGCACATATGGTTGTGATGCATGTGCCTGGTATACCCTTATCAGATGAGTAGTCATGATGGGCTTCGTATATTTTATCCCAGTGTCACTTTGATGGCATGCATTGCTCTCTCACTCAACAACAACAACAACAATAATAATAATAATAATATAGGGACAGATAGAATACGTAGGAAAGATTCTTAGTATCTAAATTACTTGAAGCCCGATGTTAGGAATTTTTTCCCAACAATCTGTTGTCCATAAATGAAATTAAAATAATAATAATAGCTTAGATTCAGTGAAATATAACTAAAATCCCTTTTGTCTCCGGAGTTCTAAATCCTTCTGGAGTCATAATGACGCCATTGGGTTTTTTTAAAAAGGTTTTGGAGTTCATTCCTCAAAAGGTCTGAACACATTTGGTTACTTTCAGAGAAAGAAGGGTGTATGTATGTGTGCGTGTGTGTGTGTGTAAGGAAGAAAGAAAGAAAGAAAGAAAGAAAATAGGAGAGAGAGAGAGGGGGATAAAGAGAGAAATAGAACCCGGTATATGACTGGTACTTTATCTCGAAACTAATTATAAAAGCCAATGTTCACATCCGTGCGATTCGAACTCAGAATCATGGAAAGCTAGAACGAATACTCCCAGGCGTCTTCAGCAACGCTGCACTAGTTCGGCCAGCATGACGCCTGTAAGTAAATTACATATATACAATTGTTTTTGTTATTGTTGTAGTTGTTGTTGTTGTTTTAGAATATCCAAGTAAGAATAACGTGACAGTCTTTGCGGTGCCACGAGAATCAGTTCGAGGTTGGGTAACCGAGAAATATCAAAGGAATTAATTGAAAAAATGTCAAAAGGGATAAGTGAAAAAGGATTGCCAGGTAGACAATTATGAATAAAAATATCAATAATTAAAAAGAAACAGATGCAGGTATAGCTTAGTGTGTGTGTATGTATGTGTGTGTGTGTATGTATGTGTGTGTGTGTGTGTGTGTGTGTGTGTGTGTGGTTAAGAAGTTTGTTTCGTTATTATGTGGGTTCGGGTTCGATCTAACCACACTGCTCTTTGGCTAAGAGTCTTGTTCTATAACCCCGGGTCATCTAATGACATTGATGTAGTTTCATAGACGATTATATAGCAGCGCTTGGGTATATATACATACATACACACATATGTAAGTATTATGCATGTATCTCTGTGCCTATACACACACACACATATATATGTATATGTT
>NW_021829541.1:0-5749 GCF_006345805.1 Octopus sinensis | reverse complement strand
TCTACCTAAACTTTTGGGGCATGGAAAATAAACGAGTCTGACGCACGTATTCTTGAAATCCCATCCATGACAGCACAATTAAAAGATAGTATGCTTCAATAAAATTACGCTTGGTTCATTTTTTTGCACAAGGCCTGCAATTTCGGGTGAGGGTTAAGCTGATTACAACGATCCCAGTGTCCAACTGATACTTGTTATATCGACCCCGAAAGCAGTATTTGAACTCAGAATATAAAGCCGGTAGAAATGTCGCTAAGCAATTAGTCCAGAATGCTAACGATTCTGCCAGCTCGCCGCCTAATAATAATGACGATGATTTCAAATTTTGGAATAAGTCCTGCAATTTCGGGGGTGGGGATAAATCGATTACATCGACCCCAATGTTCAACTGGTACTTATTTTATCAAGCCCAAAATGATGGAAGAGAAAGGCAACTGCGGAATTTGAATTCAGAACGTGAAAAAGCTTTAAGGACGGCTTCCAAGTAGCGATGGTCAACCCTATAAAATGCTTTCGATTGATCTAAATTGATCATGGCACCTACCGAAGCCAGCTTTAGTCCCAACCCTCTTTATGATGTATCGCATAAGGTGGAGGTTGTCATAGATAGACCTGTTCGGGATTGCGCATGTTTGTGCTTCCCCGACCAGGCTACCAACGTCAAGTGCCTTCCTTTTCGATAACATCTTGGCCAAAACTTAAACTCTGTATTTAGCCGAAAGTTCCCTTGTACGTTCCCACTGTCGACGTCCTTCGTCAACAGTGTCCCCACACCCCGGCTAACAGTACTAGGAATTCTTCAGTTCCGCTGCCAGTTTCAGTAGGCGTCTGCCAAAAGGTCGCCAAACAAATCTGGTATGAATAGAATTCATAGGGCAGACCATCCAAACTTGGTGATTTGCGACTTCTGCAATCGCTCATCGCCTCCCGTATATCAGTGGCCGTTATTGTCTTTTCGCAGAACTTCGCGTCTGATGCCGAGCGCATACACTGCTCTCTCACTCAATAATAATAATAATAATAATAATAATAATAATAATAATAATAATAAATGCCCTGATGCAGTACCAAACAGCGGCTCTCATGGCTTCTGATCTTAACTGATTGGAAGTGTTATCATGTACATTGTTTTGTCTTGGTATAAAAGATGGGATACAGCACATATTCTGCTCAATACCACAGATTTGCTTGTCAGTTGCTTGACCTTAACCAGTTGAGCATGTCCCTCAGTGGCTGACGATATGTGCATCTCTGATCACGAGCAGAAGTAGTGGGGGAGCATCATAGCCATGTGTTGAGAGGGATTCTTTGGGGTGTGAATAATTCACCTCTGGAAACATGGGTGTTTCGTTCAACATTCTTAAACAACCCTTCATCAGGGACCTTTTGAGCCGGATGGGTTACCCGACCAGAAGAAAATTCTAACTGGGCCCCACCCGGAAGGTCATGCGCTATTTATCTTGTTATGAGACCACCGTGTCGCGCACACATGGTTGTGATGCATGTGCCTAGTGTACCCTTATCAGACGGGTAGTCATGTTGGGTATACTGGGCTTCTTATATTTTACCCCGGTGTCACTTTGATGGCATGCACTGCTCTCTCACTCAATAATAATAATAATAATATGCTTCAATATAATTTAGAATGGGATCCAAGCACTGCAACACCGATGGAAGAAGTGTATGGACCACAAGAGGGACAATGTTGAAAAATAAATCTTTCGTTTGCCCACATTCCTTGAGAGTATCCTGGTCAGCTTGTGAACTTTTCAGACCCTCGTATATATGTTTTTATCTCTTTGACCCAACGGATGTGGTTTCGTTCGATGCTCGATATCGTTACTTAAAATCTTGTTTGCATCGACCAGGAATTGAAACCGCGCCACTCTCGCGTGAGTGATGCACCGAGGCATCTGTGAATCATCGTTGCTAGTATACCAAGATACATGCATACACACACACATATATATGTATATATATTGTATGTATGTATGTAGGTATGTATGTAGTGTATGTATATATAATATATTATATAATATATATATATATATATATATATATATATATATATATATATATATATAGATATGCCGTATCATTGTATTATCACTGCTGTTCTCTAATAAAGCAATTTTGATTAATTTGGAGTAATTATCTCCTTAACGACCTGCTCATTTACTCCTTAAATTGTTGTATACACCCACACATCTTTGTCTTTCTGTCGCTCCTTTTCGGGGATTCAACCATAACACTTCTCACCTCTCTCCCTCTCTCCCTCTCTCCTTTCAGTCTCTTTCTTTGTTTCACCCTCATCCAAAAAACTCTCACTCTCTCTTTTTCTTTCTCCCCTCTCTCTCTCTTTCTCACTCTCTCTCTCTCTCTTTCTCTCTCTCTCTCTTTCTCTCTCTCTCTCTCTCTCTCTCTCTCTCTCTCTTCCTCTCTTTGTTTCGGTTCTTTTAAGTTTGTTGGCATCAAAGTGTTGATTAAATTACCTTTTAAGGAAACAATTTAAACAAAAACTTTTCGAATAGTACTAACTGTACCCGAAAACCATTGTCACGGAGTTGCTGAATCACCGGGAAATTGATTCTAACAAGCTGCACCCAAGCAAACAACTTACGGGGTACATTGATTTTTACAGGCTCTACCTCAGTACCAAGGCCACGGGTGCATTGATTTTTTATATATTCTATCCCAGTACCTAAGCCATGGGTACATTCATTTTTACTTGTTTAACCACAGTAACTGAACCACGGATGTTTGTATTTGTTTTGGTTCTACCCCAATAACTTATCCACGGGTACATTGATTCTTACAAGTTGTACCCAAGGAACTAAACCATGGAGTACTTTGATTCATACTAGTTGTATTCCAATAACTAAGTCACGGGGTATTTTAATTCGTACCGGCTTTACCCTAGATTCTAAAACACGGGTATTTTGAATCATTAGTTTCCCTAGTAACTAAACCACGGGTATTTTGAATCATTAGTTTCCCTAGTAACTAAACCTCGGGTATTTTGAATCATTAGTTTCCCTAGTAACTAAACCACAGGTATTTTGAATCATTAGTTTCCCTAGTAACTAAACCACGGGTATTTTGATTCATTAGTTTCCCTAGTAACTAAACCTCGGGTATTTTGAATCATTAGTTTCCCTAGTAACTAAACCTCGGGTATTTTGATTCATTAGTTTCCCTAGTAACTAAACCTCGGGTATTTTGAATAATTAGTTTCCCTAGTAACTAAACCACGGGTATTTTGAATCATTAGTTTCCCTAGTAACTAAACCACAGATATTTTAATTCGTACTGGCGGTATCCCACTAACAAGGCCAACGCTACACTGAGTTTACAGGTCGTACCCGCAAAGAGTCCCCTACAGTGGTCCAATCGAGTTTGGGGCAGTGGACACTTGAACTCTAAACCACTATTTTCAGTCCCAACGTTCGTTTTACCTCTTTATCCTCAATCTCATTTCTTCTCTCTATCTTCTCTTATTTTAACACTTTCATTATGTCTTCTTCTTCTTCTTCTTCTTCTTCTTCTTCTTCTTCTTCTTCTTGCTCTTCTTCTTCTCTTCTTCTTCTTGCTCCTTTTCTTCTTCTTCTTCCTTCTTCTTCTCTTCTTCTTCTTCTTCTTCTTCTTCTTCTTCTCCTCCTTCTTCCTCTCATTATTATTATTATTATTATTATTATTATTATTATTGAGTGAGAGAGCAGTTCATGCCATCAAAGTGACACTGGGGTAAAATATACGGAGCCCAGTATACCTACCATGACTACCCGTCTGATAAGGGTACACCAGGCACATGCATCACAACCATATGTGCGCGACATTGTGATCTCATATCAAAATAAAGAGCGCATGACCTTGCTGGTGGGGTCCAGTTAGAATTTTCTTCAGGTCGAGTAGCCCATCCCGCTCAAAAGGTTCCTGAATAAGGATTGTTTAAGGATGTTGAACGAAACAACCATGTTTCCAGAGGTGAATTATCCAAACCTCGAAGAATCCCTCTCAATACACGGCTATGATGCTCCACCACTACTTCTGCTCATGATCAGAGATGCACATATCGTCAGCCAATAAGGGACATGCTCAACTGGTTATGGTCAAACAACTGACAAGCAAATCTGTGGTATTGAGCAAAATATTTGCTATAGCCCAAGACAAAGCGATGTTGGGGAGACAAACACAGATACACAACACACACCACACACACATATATATATATATATATATATATATATATATATATATATACATATACATATATACGATGGGCTTCTTTCACTTTCCGTCTACCAAATTCACTCACAAGGCTTTGCCCGGCCCGAGGCTATAGTAGAAGACACATGCCCAAGGTGCCACGCAGTGGGACTGAACCCGGAACATTGTGGCTGGTAACCAAGCTACTTACCACACACCCATTCCTTGGGAAATTGATAGATAGATAGATAGATAGATAGATAGATAGATAGATAGATAGATAGATAGATAGATATAGATGGTGAAGAAGAAGAGGAGAAGGAGAAGGAAGAGTATATCAGTAATTAAGGACAATGTATCAATATCTGTTGGTAAAAGATTTGATATAATTCCTTGTGTATTGTTACAGTTGTAGTTGTGGTTTGTTGTAGTTGTAGTTGGTGTTGTTCTCGATGTGTTAAGTAATACATTTGTCCGAAAATTAAGGTAACCAACTTTTTCCCTGGCGCAGTTTTGCTTTTAGAGCGTCAAGCGAAGCATCAGGAGTGCTCGAGACCCTCGTCTCCAAAAGGACCAAAGAGAAAAATCCAACGGGTTTGAAGGCCATGTATCCTTACCTATGAACAGCACAATGTTTTTCTGAATCCAGTGTTGTGTCTGTTTGGAGCTGTGAGATGGTGCCAAGTCCTTTTAGAAGCACCAAGGTGCGCCTCGAAAGTGCTCATTCGCCCATGGTAGCAGTTCGGCCTCCAGAATGTTGCTAATGTATCGCTAGGTGTCAATTTTAACACCCGAGAGCACAAAAACGAGGGAAGGTCTTCTACTGGCTGCCATAACTGACTGTGGATTTTAACGTCGATGTACGAGTCTATCCTCGACAGAACGAGATACACTCTAAAGTTGGTTATTCTGGTGGTTTACTGTCTGTTCGATGTAAAATTTCTTTCCATCTGTGAACTCCAGGCTGGACAGCGTGCCTTCATCAATCTGACGCTGGATAAGACGACTTCTCTCCAGCATCAGGGTCTTACAAACTTGCGTAAGCTCACGACGGCGGATCACCTTGTAGAGGTGGGTCCTGAGATCCTTCTTCAGCACTCGATACATCGATGTTCGGCTTATTTTTGCTGTGGCAGCCAGTTTTCCGACGGAACGGCTAGGAGTTCGCCATGTCTTTCCTCTGGTACTTTCTATAAGCCTAGAGGTTCGCACACTTCTTTTTCGGCTGCGTCTAGATCGATCAGCAGTGGAACCAACCTCTTGAAATTTCTTGACGATTTTCCAGACTATTGTTTGGTTAATTTTAAGCTCTTTTGCTATAGCTGTATTACTTTCACCTCCTTTGTGGAGGGTTATGTTTGTATTTCGGTCTATAGTCATTATCTAATTTATAAATCTGAATTTATTTAGTCTGAAACAAAAAGAAGACACACTAGACTTTTATAATGATGTGTAATTTTCATATCTTGAGACATTTATTGGTAGTTATTAAAGCCCGAAACTTCGCTGCCTTAAATTCGAGATACCCTGTAGAGAGGAAATA
>NW_021829540.1:0-5977 GCF_006345805.1 Octopus sinensis | reverse complement strand
TCAACAGTACCACATCCCATTATTAGGAGTGGCAGCATCAGCAACGCCACCCCCATCACCACCACCACCACCACCATTACCAAGGCCAGTTCCACTATGATGGCCACCACCACTTGCATCAACAGTACCATCAAACAGCAATACCACCGCCTCCACCACCATCACCACAACCACCACCACCACTACCATTATCATCATCATCATCATCATCATCATCATCGACCACCACTACCACTACCACCACCACTACCACTACCACCACCACCACCACCACCACTACCACCATCACTACCACCACCACTACCACCACCACCACCACTACCATCACTACTACCACCACTACTACCACCACTACCACCACCACCACCACCACCATTATCATCATCATCATCATCATCATCGACCACCACCACCACCACCACCACCACCACCACAACCACCACCACCACCACCACCACCACCACTACCACAACCACCACCAACACCACCACCATTATCATCATCATCATCATCACCACCACCACCACCACCATTATCTCATCATCATCATCACATCATCATCGACCACCACCACCTACAATCACCACATCACCACCCCAACCACCACCACCACCACCACACCCACCAACCACACTACCACCCCACACCAACCATTATCATCATCCTCATCATCATAATCATCGACCACCACCACTACCACCACCACTACCACAACCACCACCACCACCACCACTACCACCACCATCATCATCATCATCATCGACCACCACCACTACCACCACCACCACTACCACCACCACCACCACTACCACCACCACTACCACCACCACTACCACCACCACCACCACCACCACCACCACCATCATCATCATGAACAGCAATACCGGGCAGTCCCAGCCCTCACTATCATCATCACCATCATCACCACCACTAGCAACAGTAAACAATCACCACCTGCAACTGCAGCAGCGCCGTCGCCGCTGCCCCCATCATTACTGCTACCACTGCCACTACCATCGGCATCAGAATTGTCATCACTTGTCACATACTCGACACTCCCACCACCACCACCACTAGCCCCGCCATCTAACATCACCAGTCACGCCATTTTTTCCACTGTTACCATCACCATCACCACAACTACAACCATCACCAGTCATACCACTGTCATCACCATCACCATCACCAACACCAACACCAAGACCGTCTTAACAACATTATAGCCCCACCATCACCCCCAGAAAAAACCAACGCACTGGGCCCTGTAGTTAGTCCACATTACTCCTTAAGGAGCATAGGATCGGTTCCCCGGTCTCTCTGACGTAATTACTCCTCCCTGGAAGGGACGCCAGACCTTCGCAGGATTAATAACTCTTGCCTATTGAATGCAAATATATGGGAAACTACCACCTGTATCATCTCTTGTGAAAAGTAGAAGAGTCCAGTTTGCTGGACATTGTTGTAGAGCTGAAAAAGAGGTAATTTCTACTCTTCTCGTCTGGAAGCCATCTACCCGCAATACCAGAGGGCGCACACTCTCCTACCCTGATGTAATCTCCAGGGACACAGTCATCCAGCAACAGGACCTCCGTAATGCCATGATGGAACATGAAGTCTGGCGTAGCATGGTAAATTCCATTGTCTCGACCACGGTCGAACAATGATGATGATGATTGAATGAAATGAAGGGTTTTAAGAACACATCGCATCGCCCGGCCGTGAAATTTTTTTCCCACGAGAGTTCCGGACTCCAGTTATGAACTGATTTGCATACAGCCAATCAGAATTCAACTATCAAACTCACCCATGAGCGCAAAACAAGTGATGGGGGATAAGGTCACTTGGGTAAGGAATAACCATGTTCCTTTTCTCCTTTAATAATGCTTGTTGTTCTTGTTCTTGTTTCAACCATGGCTACCTTTGCGTAGTTATTTATATATATACTCTTTTACTCTTTTACTTGTTTCAGTCATTTGACTGTGGCCACGCTGGAGCACCGCCTTTTAATCGAGCAACTCGACCCCGGGACTTATTCTTTTGTAAGCCCAGTACTTATTCTATCGGTCTCTTTTGCCGAACCGCTAAGTTACGGGGACATAAACACACCAGCATCGGTTGTCAAGCAATGCTAGGGGGACAAACACAGACACGCAAACATACACGCACATATATATATATATATATATATATATATATATATATATATACATATATACGATGATGGGCTTCTTTCAGTTTCCGTCTACCAAATCCACGCACAAGGCTTTGGTCGGCCCGAGGCTATAGTAGAAGACACTTGCCCAAGGTGCCACGCAGTGGGACTGAACCCGGAACCATGCGGTTGGTAAGCAAGCTACTTACCACACAGCCACTCCTGCGCCTATTGTTGTTTACTTTTAAAATATTAAGGGGAGATTGTTGTTGGTACATCGCCCTCTACCCACATTTTTCCCATCCACATCTTAACCAAATCCGATAATAGCTATAGATGCAAATCTATCTAATTCCTTGTCTCCTTCTAAAACCAGGCATAACTTGGCGATCGGTCGACTCACAACACCGTCCTTCGTCTTCAGTTTACTTGGCAGAGTGTGTTTTACCAAGAGATTGGTTGTTTTTAAACACATTCATGAATGCTATGTTGGGCTTTGCGTCCAAGCATAATCTGAGAGCTGAACGAATCTTATCCTTCGTTATCCGCATGGCTGCCTCTGCGTAGTTGTTTGTGCACAACAATATCAAGGTGAGCTCTGTTTGACTGTATGCAAATGAGTTCATTACTAGGGGCCGGAACTCTCTTGGGAAAAAAAGTTCGCCGCCCGGCCCAAGAATCGAAACCACAATCTTACAATTATAAGGCTGACAACCCAGCAACTAATCCATGTCCTTCCGCAACATATATATAGGATTAGGATAAACACCCTTCCCGAGTCATATAAACTCATAGATAAGGTTTCCCAGTTTGCTTGGCGTATATATTTCCCACCTGGATGGGACGTCAGTCCCTCGCAGGGTTAACTCACTTTTGCCAGCTGAGTTGAATAGAGCAACGGGAAATGAAGTGTTTTGCTCAAGAATACAAGTAATCGCCCGGTCCAGGAATCGAAATCTCAATCTTACGATCGTTAGACCAACGCTTTAACCACTAAGCCATGCGCCTCTGCAATAAGCCACTGGGCTGTAAAGTATTATTTATTTATTATTTATTTACTGCAAGCCACAATATACAATAGATAAAAAGTGAGCACTTAGAGCAGTGAGGGTCCCGTGGAACTACTCAGGGATCTAGTTTTTTTTCATTCGCAAGATATACATTTTTTTTAAAAGGCAGTAAAAAATCTGAAAATCGGCTATAATAATAAAGTCTTCCAGTCTAATTGCTATGAAGGTATGATGTTGCGGAGAAAAAAATTGAAGGAAAAAGTTACAGAGGTTTAAAAATAAAAAAATTGTGTATTTTTAGCCAATAGCGAGACACAAATTTCCTGCGTTTAGCGGAACGGTGTCAGCTTTAAGGTTGTACCCTGTGAAATTTATAGTTTAGCGTCTGTGAAATGACCTCTTCATTGTAAGTTTCTAATTAAACAGAGATACCTAATAAAATCAACATGTATCATCTCATTGTTTCTTTTGTCTCTTCATTGATTGTATGTTTTTATTATTTTTTGATATATTTGTCTGCATATTTTCACTTTATGCGCGTTTCAGTATTATGTATACCTGTCATGTAATTGTGTACATCATTAATATAAGTGTGTGTCTGTCTCCAAAACTTCAAAGTTGAGTAACGTTTTCATGCTTGGTTTGTAAACTACAATAAGAATAACACTGGTCAACAAAGAATTTGTCCTAAGAAAGCGAATACCTGTGTCTTATATATTTTTGCATGCAAAATTCAAAAATAATGTCGAATTATCTGTACTAAGTTCGCCTATTCCATTGGCCTTCATAATGCCAAGAAACTCTTTTACTCGTTTCAGTCATTTGACTGCGGCCATGCTGGAGCACCGCCTTTAGTCGAGCAAATCGACCCCGGGACTTATTCTTCGTAAGCCCAGTACTTATTCTATCGGTCTCTTTGCCGAACCGCTAAGTTACGGGGACGTAAACACGCCAGCATCGGTTGTCAAGCAATGCTAGGGGGACAAACACAGATACACAAACACACACACACACACATACATATATATATATATATATATATATATATATATATAAGTAGATAAATGAATTGTCTTATTACGGATAATTCGAAAGATAACCGATACCTGGGTAGCAAACTCACAACAGAAAGAGCACGGTTGAAGTTACGACCATAGGGCATATACTCCGTGCCTTAGTGCGGAAATTTGAAGTTTAATTAATATAATAAGTATAGGAAAGAATGGAGCTGAACGAAGATTTAACAAAATTCCTTTATTTTATAAATAAAGGGATTTTGTTAAATCTTCGTTCAGCTCCATTCTTTCCTATACTTATTATATATATATATATATATATATAGATATATATATATATAGATATAAGGTTAATCCAAACGGGAAAAAACAACAACACGTGGAACAATTACAGTATTATTATTATTAGGCGCTCAGGAATATGGAAGAAGGAGGGTATGGAATATATATATACATATATACGACAGGCTTCTTTCAGTTTCCGTCTACCAAATCCACTCACAAGGCTTTGGTCGGCCCGAGGCTATAGTAGAAGACACTTGCCCAAGATGCCACGCAGTGGGACTGAACCCGGAACCATGTGGTTGGTAAACAAGCTACTTACCACACAGCCACTCCTGCGCCTATAAACTGTATAAAGATCGCAAACAACTTCTGCTATATATGAAAAAATATGTAAAATGTTAAGACAATTGACGAAAAATATCTACAATAAAATTCTAATTGATAAATATAAATTTTTATTAAAACAGAACCCGCGGGTAAAGTAAATTTCGTGGTGTGAAGATTCAACACAACATGCGGGTATAACACAACACAACGTGTGGTTGTCATGGTAACATGCTGCTGATGTCTCGCTGTCTGTTGATTGGCTAAAATTACCCAAATTTCTCAAATTTAATTCCAGATAACATCAGATTCTTTAATTTACGAGATAAAGTAATTGGTCGATCGTAATCAAAATTCAGAGTTGCATCGATACGGCAAAATTGAAAGCAATCCGGGCAAAATTAAAGGGGGCTCATTTAGCGAATGAGAAGGACTAGATCCCTGTTCAGTAATCTCACGCCTTAGAACGACGCTGACCACCACCGCCACCATCACCACCCGCGCAACCACCAACACCACCACCATTACTATCACTTTCTATTTCTTTACTACCCACAAGGGGCTAAACATAGAGGGGACAAACAAGGACAGACACACGGATTAGGTCGATTATATCGACCCCAGTGCGTAACTGGTACTTAATTTATCGACCCCGAAAGGATGAAAGGCAAAGTTGACCTCGGCGGAATTTGAACTCAGAATGTAACGGCAGACGAAATACCTATTTCTCTACTACCCACAAGGGGCTAAACACAGAAGGGACAAACAAGGACAGACAAAGGGATTAAGCCGATTACACCGACTCCAGTGCGTGACTGGTACTTAATTTATCGACCCCGAAAGGATGAAAGGCAAAGTCGACCTCGGCGGAATTTGAACTCATAACGTAATGGCAGACGAAATACCTATTTCTTTATTGCCCACAAGGAGCTAAACACAGAGAGGACAAACAAGGACAGACATAGGTATTAAGTCGATTACATCGACCCCAGTGCGTAACTGGTACTTATTTAATCGACCCCGAAAGGATGAAAGGCAAAGTCGACCTCGGCGGAATTTGAACCCAGAACAGAGCGGCAGACGAAATACCTATTTCTTTACTACCCACAAGGGGCTAAACACAGAGAGGACAAATAAGGACAGACAAACGGATTAAATCGATTACATCCACCCCAGTGCGTAACTGGTAC
>NW_021829539.1:0-5982 GCF_006345805.1 Octopus sinensis | reverse complement strand
TCGTCGTTACGTTCTCAGTTCAAATTCCGCCGAGGTCGACTTTGCCTTTCATCTTTCGGGGTCGATAAATAAGTACCAGTTACGCACTGGGGTCGATATAATCGACTTAATCCGTTTGTCTGTTCTTGTTTGTCCTCTCTGTATTTGGTCCCTTGTGGGTAGTAAAGAAATAGGTATTTCGACTGCCGCAACGTTCTGAGTTTAAATTCCGCCGAGGTCGAATTTGCCTTTCATCCTTTCGGGGTCGATTAATTAAGTACCAGTTGCATACTAGAGTCTATCTAATCGACTGGCCACCCTCCCCAAATATTTCGGGCCTTGTGCCTAGGGTAGAAAAGAATATTATTAATATTTTTCTCCTGACGCCTCTTTATACCTTACTTTCTTCTTTAATTTAGAACGAAGACGAGTTATCTGTCTATTTGTCTGTACTGACGAAGCGCATTCATGCAGAAACTGCCTGTTTATAAATACTGTGAATTATTTAATAAATTTGTATTTAATTGTGAAGATATAACGGCTTTAAAAATAGATTATTTTTTGCATTTCCCTTCATGTCCTCACAGGAAAGAGGAATACAAGCACGCTCAGAAATGGAACTTACCAATTAACATATCGCTCTTGTAAGAAGATAAATTGCTACCAGACCACGAAGTAAATTGGAATGCATGACGACGGTCGTGGGATTTTTAATACAAAAAAAGCCAGACAAGTTAGCTACTAATTGGATACATAAATAGTGGAAAGGTAACAATGGCTATTATGAAGATAAAAGGCGGAAAATATTTTCTCTACAACCTGAGTGTATTTAATGTATGTGAGACTTATTACGTTTGAATGAAATCAATGTAGATATTTTTACACGGTAATCTAAACACACGAACACAAACACGTCTACTTATATGGAGAATTTACGAAAAAAAACAAAAAACGAAGACAGGTGGTGTACAAAACAAACAGATGTATTAGTATAACGCTCGGGAATAGAAAAAGTCTTTTACGTTTCGAGCCTACGCTCATCTACAGAAAGGGACACAGAAAAAACAAGGAGAGAAAAAATGTGTGTAGTGGCTAACGATCTATCATGACATATATATAGGGAGAGTTTACGAAAAAACAAAAGACGAAGACAGGTGGTGTACAAAACAAACATGTATTAGTATAACACTCGGGAATAGAAAAAGTCTTTTACGTTTCGAGCCTACGCTCTTCTACAGAAAGGGACACAGCAAAAAAAAAAACAAGGAGAGAAACAAAGAGAGAAAAACAATGTGTGTAGTGGCTAACTCATATGTGTATATGTGTGTATGTATGAACGAATGTACCAATCTGTTGTTCTATTTCGAGATGGCCATGTGTTTTCGCCAAATAAGCACACGCACTTCATATATTCGTTCTTCATTTGTTTCCTGTTATTTTTATTTTTCGTCTTAAATCGTTCGTCACACATCATGTGGCCTCTTCCGCGACTCTCTATCCCACGTACCTCCTCCTGTTCGAATTAGTCCATAAAATAAGAACAATAGTAAAGCTGGAGTGGACAACGAATGCACAGTACGTGTGTTTATTTGGCAACAAAAAGAAAACGACCATCAACAGATATAACATTTCTTTTTTCAACGATTTCGCATCAGGCATCTTACAAAACAAATACATAAACCTAATAATTTACTAATCGTTAAAAATAAAATCGTTATTATACTTCTGGCTGTTGTTGTTGTTGCAATTATTATTATCATTATTATTATCATTATTATTATTATTATTATTAGTAGTAGTAGTAGTAGTAGTAGTAGTAGTAGTAGTGTAGTGGTGGTGGTGGTGGTGGTGGTGGTGGTGGTGGTGGTGGTGGTGGTGGTGGTAGTGGTGGTAGTAGTAGTAGTAGTAGTAGTAGTAGTAGTAGTAGTAGTAGTAGTAGTAGCAGTATTGCCATTGCTCAGCTCCTAACGCTGGAGATATACTACGGTGTCAGCTGCTCACTACCAATGAACTAAGGTAACACCCCTTATTTTTCGAGCACCTTCCGGAGTATTCGAGCGGTTCCAAGCAGTGCTGTTTTCTGCAAGTGCTCCACCCTTATTGCAGTCCCTGTTTGTTCCACGTACTTCTCAAGATTTTTACTCACTGTTCCCAGGGCTCCGACAAGTATTGGTACTACTGCCACCTTTTTCATCGACCACATCTGCTTAACTTCCCAAGCTAACCTGTCATATCTCTCGACTTTTCTTTCTTCCTTATCACATACTTTGTTGTCAGATGGACATGCTATATCTATGGTCCAGCATAGTTTGCTTTCTATCTCAATTAACACAATGTCTTGTTTCCTATTCTCTATCTCATGGTCGCACTGAATCAAAAAAATCCCATAGGATATTTGTATCACAATTTTTGATGATGCCTTCGGGTTTATGTTCGTACCAATTTTTTGCTCTGTCAAATCCATACTTGTTGCAAAGTATCAAATGGATAATCCTTGTTATATTGTCGTGACGTCTCTTATATTTTTTCTGGGCTAGTGGCATATTTTGGCTGGTAATATGCCACACGGGTTCACCGTTTTGTCCACAGATTCTGCACTTATCACTTTCTGCTGTGTTGTCTATTCTGTATTTTATGTAGTTTGTTCTTAGTGCTTGCTTTGGGGCAGCACAGTTTAGAGACCCCGTTTCCGGTTTTAAATCACTTTTAGTCATCCGCAGCCATCTTTTTTCTCTGTCTGTCGTATCTTCAACATCCCTATGAAATTGACCATGCATTCTTTTCTTTATCCACCTATTTTCAGTCTCATTCATTCTGAAGTGCTTGTACAGTGCTTTATCTTTGCAATTTTCTATCCTACACAAGTCGACCTTCTTCTACTTCTTCTTCTTCTTCTTCTTCTTCTTCTTCTTCTTCTTCTTCTTCTTCTTCTTCTTCTTCTTCTTCTTCTTCTTCTTCTTCTTCTTCTTATTATTATTATTATTATTATTATTATTATTATTATTATTATTATTATTATTATTATTATTATTATTATTATTATTATTATTATTATTATTATCAAAAGCTGCGAGCTGGCAGAATCGTTAGCACGCCGGGCTAAATGCTTGGCGGAATTTCGTCCGCCTTGACGATCCTAGTTAAAATTCCGCCGAATTTCTGGGTCGATAAATTAAGTACCAGTTAGATACTGGGATTGATGTAATCATCTTACCTCTTCCACCTCCGAAACTACTGGCCTTGTGCCTAAATATGAGACCATTCTTCTTCATCTTCTTCTACTTCCTCTGCTTCTTCTTCTTCTTCTTCTTCTAATTTTTCTTCTTTTCTTCCACTTTTTCTTCTTCTTCTCCTCCTCCTCCTCCTTCTTCTTCTTCTTCTTCTTCCAATTACTCTTCTTCTTCTCCTAATACCTCTGACTCTTTACCTCCTGATTGCGCGTGTGTGTGTATCTGTATATACATATACTCCTACGTATATATATACATATATATATATAAAAACATATAGCAAGTAAAAATCAATAAATATTTGTGTGCTTATCAATGAATATGTTTTACGCCTATGTCTATGTGTGTGTGTGTGTTTCTATTGATTTTTGTTTTGTAAGCAATGAAACGTGATGAGCTGGGAAAGTCCAATAGGTCACGGCGTCAACTGAAAAACAACAACAATGTATGCCACGGGAACAGCAGCAACAGCAGCATCAATATCACCCGCAGCATTACCAGCAGCAACAGTCAAAGGGAAGTCCCGATGTTACAGTTTTTAATCCGAACTCATTTCATAATGCCCTACAAGAGAGTAGCATTGCAAATATATAACATTTCTCCGATGTGCAGTGGTTGCTATTATTACTGCTGTAGCTGTTGTTGTTGTTGTTGTTATTGTTGCTGCTGCTGCTGTTGTTGTTGCTATTTAGCTTCAGATATGTCTCCAGTGAATAGACTTGTGGCCAAAGACATTCCAGCCGTGAGCATCTTCCTAAGCCTAAACTGGGTCGGCGAGTCTAATACGTTATAAAGAATTAGAAAATCTGTTTTGAATTAGCCCTCATTTGGACATGGAAGACTAAGATTAAAGACAGACTTCGCTGCTATTTCAAGCAAACAAACACAAACGCACGTACACACGCACGCGCACACAAACACATACATACATACGAACATGCATACACACACACACAACACACACACCACACACACCATATATATATATATATATAATATATATATATATATATATATATATATATATATAGATATATATATATATGCGTGGCACTTTGGGCAAAAGCCTTCTACTAAAGCCTCGAGCCAACCAAACTTTGTGAGTGGATTTGGCAGATGGAAACCGAAAGAAGCCCGCCGTTGTATTATTTTATTTTTTTACTTGTTTAATTCTGACCATTATAGACTCTCAGATGAATCTTTGGGCTTCAATTTTTATTCAATTTTTGTTCAATTTTTGTTCAATTTTTGTTCAATTTTTGTTCAATTTTTGTTCAATTTTTGTTCAATTTTTGTTCAATTTTTGTTCAATTTTTGTTCAATTTTTGTACAATTTTTGACTATATTTTTGTATGAGGTTTCAACGTTGGCAAGCTGGACCCCCGAAGTACAAACAGCTGTAAGAGTATAGTTGTATTCATTTATTTTTATTTATTTATTTATGTAGTCACATGATTGTAATTAATAAATAGCTCCTAATGATGTGTGTCAATTGAATCTCTTCTCTATTTTCTTCCTTGCCTTATATAAAATATGGATAAACTTTCGTTTACCTCCACTTGTACCTACAATTCATTTGTACTATTACCTTGCAACAGTAGCCTTTAAATATAACTAAGTATCCCTCCAATAGTATATTGGATATATATTATCCCTTAGATGGTTGTCTAACCTCTAACTCATATTATACGTACATATATATATATGTGCGTTGTGGTGTGTGGTTTGTGGTGTGTGTGGTGTGTGTATGGTGGTGGTGGTGGTGGTGGTGTGTGTGTGCATGTATTCATATACATACATACATACATATATATATATATATATATATATATCGTGTGGCATGGAATCATGTGGCTATCACAGGAAGCTCCTCCGCCAGATCTGACTAACATACAACATCGCAATCCAGTACAGTGGAATATGATGCAGAGTTCCAGGCAGCTGAAATCCAGGAAGTCCAATCGTAGAGATTATTTCATGTGGAATATATAAATCATAAAATGTCAAGAGGTATGAGAGGTGAAGATTTGATTTAACCACTTGACCTCCTTAAGATTATGGCCGTTTTGCACCCTTCGTCATGTAGTAATAATTTTAGTGTATAAGAAACTATTTTACATGCATGCATTAATATGCATGCTACACATTTTGCAATATGTATGTATGTATGTATGATGTATGTATGTATATACATATATATATACATAAATATATATATATATAATATATATAATATATTTATATATATATACATATACATATATTATATAAAATCCGTTCTGTCTGTCTGTGTGTGTCTTCTCGGATCTCGGGCATCCTCCATCCGATTGCGCTCAAATTTGATATGTAGATACCGACAGTATCAGGTCGTGTATAAGTCTTGAAAATATTACAAAAATCGATTCTAGGTGAGCATGCGATCGATAAAGCCGTTTTTGTCCTGCTTTTCATCCGTCAACCAGTACATAACTGCACCTTCCATTTTTTGTTGTTTTTGTACTGCTTAAAGGCACGTTTCTTTCCAAGCTTACTGTTTAAACCATGTTTGTGTTCTCCCAGTCAACAGCCTTATCATTACTGGTACTTTAAACTCTTCGGTTGCATATTTATATGAATAAAATCGTTTTTCTTTGGAATAGAAAAATATTCTATCTTTATTTCTTCTTTTGCTGGTGTCTCAAAATTTAGGTTAAATCATGTTTCACAAGGGGAGGCCTATGGAACCGTTGGACAAGTTGTTTTGAGAAAATTTGGTTAAATGTTGACAACTCAG
>NW_021829538.1:0-6064 GCF_006345805.1 Octopus sinensis | reverse complement strand
TTCTATCCCATTGCAAAGCACCTTACGTAAGTGTCTTCTAATGTAGCCCTGGGCCAACCAATGCTGTGAGAGTGAATTTGGTGTGGAAGATCGTCATGTGTGAGTGTGTGTGTGTATGCGTATGTGTGTGTGTATACATATATATATGTGTGTGTGTGTGTGTGTGTGTGTGTGTGTGTATTTATATATGTATACACACAATTATTTAACAAGAACAGTATGGACTGTAACTTCGTAGTTTCGGCCAGCTAAACCACCATCGGACTATCTGCCACTTCAATAATATGTTTGTTAAAAAAGTCGGAGAGTTGGCAGAAACGTTAGCACGCCGGGCGAGATGCTTAGCGGTACTTCGTCTGACTTTACATTCTGAGTTCAAATTCCTCCGAGGTCGACTTTGCCTTTCATCCAATCGGGGTCGATAAATTAAGTACCAGTTGCGTACTGGGGTCGATATAATCGACTGGGCCCCCATCCCCCAAAATTTCGGGCCTTGTGCCTAGAGTAGAAAAGAATTTCATAACGTCTGAAAGGCGGCGAGCTGGCAGAAACGTTAGTACGCCGGGCGAAATGCGTAGCCGTATTTCGTCTGCCTTTCATCCTTTCGGGGTGGCTAAATTAAGTACCAGTTGCGTACTCGGGTCGATATAATCGACTGGCCCCCTCCACGAAACTTTCGGACCCTGTTCCCAGAATAGAAAAGAATATTTATTTATTGACAGTAATCCACAGTATACGTAGATTAGCATTGTGTCTCTAGACTCGTGGGGCGTTGGATAACTCCTCAGTTTGTCTTTACTTTAAGGCTGCATTGTATATATTATCAAACAGTCAGGAGAGGCCACTTAAAAGCACTGGTCAATGGGTTCGTTCCAGACATCGATCGAAAAGCAAAAAAACACATTGCTATAATGTTTATAGTTCCGGGGCTTTGCTAAACAAGATTAGTAATGATTAGAGTTATTTCTGGCTAACGTTTTTAATCAATTTTAATTTTAATTTAATTCTAATTTATTTAATCATTACTACGAGCGAGGTCATAAAAAGTATTTACGAAATGTACCTCGTGACTTTACATATAGGTCAAAATTTGAAGTTAAAACACAATAAACACAAAGGACACGAGACTTATCTCCCATTACGACACGCACACACATATACACATACGCGAACACGGTATATCGGATAGTTTTATTGTGGGGTAAGTTCTGTTTTCATGCAACGATTATAAATCCTGTCCCTGGTTTTCTTACAAATTCCCCCCATTCATCCCCTCGTCCTGTCATAGAATGACCATAATACGCCGGTCAATTTGATACGCTATCTTTCCTTCACTTGATTCCGCAGGCTTTTATTTCCAGCTTCTTTTGTTATCAGTCTTCAAGTATTGTATTTTGTATTTGGCTTTAAGCTCCTTCTGTGTTCCTAACCTCTGTTCTTCTATCTACGTTTTTATTTTGTCAGTAGAGAATAACTTTCTCATCCCAGGTTCTTCTTTATTGTCAAATTCTATGTTTCAATACGTTTTTCTCAGCAGAAAATACACATTTTATCCGGCTCTTTACGTTCTGTGTTCAGATCCTACCAAGGTCAACTTTGCTTTTTATCCTTCCGAGCACAGGGATCATTATAATCCTTTCAAAATTGGTGGTCTTGTGCCAAAATTAGAACGAGTCCTTACTGTTACCTCAGTGTGTGTGTGTACACTAAAGTGTGTGGAAGTCTATCTATTTCTCTACTACCCACAAGGGGCTAAATACAGAGAGGACAAACAAGGACAGACAAACGGATTAAGTCGATTATATCGACCCCAGTGCGTCACTGGTACTTATTTAATCGACCCCGAAAGGATGAAAGGCAAAGTCGACCTCGGCGGAATTTGAACTCAGAACGTAACGTCAGACGAAATACGGCTACGCATTTTGCCCGGCGTGCTAACGTTTCTGCCAGTTCACCGCCTTCGTGTGTGGAAGTTTATCTCAATAATAATCAAGTCAAATTATAATGTATAAGTGCAAGGCTTTCAAAATGACACAAAATGCTTGAGTTTAATTAAACCAGAGACACGTTTCTCTGCTAGTATAATTGAAATAGAGTAATTAGACATTGGCAGCACCAAACATGAATTGAACTGTTAGTTCGGTGCCATAGATATTAAATTCCTGTAGAAATTAAAATTATTAATAAAAAGAATATGTGCGAATCATAATCGAATAAATTTCTCTGTGAAGTTTTGGCACCTTAACACATACACGTACAATTTAACACATTTCATATAATTTTTCTACTTTTGGCACAAGGCCTGAAATTTTTGGGCAGGGTGTCAGTCGATTTGATCGATCCCAGTACGCAACTGGTACTTAATTTATCGACCCCGAAAGGATGAAAGGCAAAGTCGACCTCGGCGGAATTTGAACTCAGAACGTAAAGACAGACGAAATACAACACATTTCATATCATGAATATAGTGTTGGCAAGCGCATGCGTACACACTTGCACTCATTAGCATAGAAGGGCGTTTATTTGCATAAATACACTTAACGCATAGAAAATACAAATACATATATTTACATAGATGCAGGAGTAGCTATGTGGTTAACAAATGTGTTTGTTACCCATAGGTTCACAGTTCGATACCGATGCGCGGCAGTTTGATTTTTTTTTTTTTTGTAGTCTGAGGTTCAATGCGGTGTGGAATTTGATAGCCGGAAACTTTGCGGATGCTTGCCATACACACACACACACAGACACACACACACACACACACACACACACACACACACATATTTATTCATTTAAAATATGATTACCATCGTTAGCAGCAATGTTTTCCAACTTTCAGACGAGTTTCTAATTCCTCTGGCGAAAAATCAGGTTCTATAGAGGAGAAAATACGTCTGGAGTGCCCATTTGACATCATCCCTACCTATGATTGCTTTTCACTGCTAAAGTGTTCAAGTGACCCGAATGATTGAAAATCTGATAGTGCTGGGTCTAGCAAGTAGGGTATGCGAGGTAGAGCTTCCCTGCCCAATGAATGTATCTTCTCTTGGGAGACCTTCACTGAATGTGGCCTCGCACTATAATGTTTTAAGGTTACTCCATTTCAACTGTACCCTACTTCCCCAATCTACTCGAAATGATATTGCAGAGTGAATCAAGGTTTATTAATAATCCATGATAAATCTTCGATATTTTGACGTAGGTCCTCTCGTGCGTGCTATAATGTCAGACAATTTGCTTGAAGATGTGTGACTACTTTTCGGTATCCTAACTATTTAAATCAGTGATTCTCAACCGGGGTCCATATGGTTCCTGATCGTCCAAATAAGCGTTTTGGGGTTCACGACAAAAAAAAAAACAAAAAAAAAAAGATCTATGTATTGGTATGTATTGTAAGAAACAGCTAGGTTTCTTTTGGTAACATTTTACTTAGTTCAACCTACACAAGTTAATGTGTGAAAAACAAAATAGGAATTTTGAAAGAAATTTCTAAAAAAACTAGTTTTTAAACATCAAGTGGCTATGGGAGTCCACCAGAATAAAATAGTAATCAAAGTGGCTCATAGATGAAAAATGGTTGAGAACCCCTGATTTATATTATAAACATGAGGAATATGAAAACAAACAGTTGTGTAGAGTGTTACACATATTCTACCGAAGTATCGTGTTGATTATTCAATCGGGAGAAGGCAGCGAGCTGGCAGAAACGTTAGCACGCTGGGCGAAATGCTTAGCGATATTTCGTCTGCCGTTACGTTCTGAGTTCAAATTCCGCCGAGGTCGACTTTGCCTTTCATCCTTTCGGAGTCGATAAATTAAGTACCAGTTACGCACTGGGGTCGATATAATCGACTTAATCCGTTTGTCTGTCTTTGTTTGTCCCCTCTGTGTTTAGCCCCTCGAGCACGCCGGGCGAAATGCTTACTGATATTTCGTGTCTTTACGTTCTGAGTTCAAAATCCACCGAGCTTGCCTTTACCTTTCATCCTTTCGGAGTCGATAAATTAAGTACCAGTTACATACTGGCGTTGATCCAATCATCTGGCCTCTCACTCCAAAAAATTCGGGTCTTCTGCCTAGAGAAAAAAAGATTATTCAATCGGGAGAAGTATTTTATTGTCGAGGTCGTGCTTTAGGCATCTTGAACTATAAGAAAACACATTTCCTAAGAAGAACATTCTACTGAAGATGTCATAGAGCTGATATCATTCACTGTCAACTGTTATGTCGGTCTTAAAACAACTTCGTTGTGTATGAGAGAAATGTTGCGTGGCAAAACAAAATGATTAAGCGAGAGTAGGCGTGGTGCCTGTAAGAGCAGCGCAAACCGTTATCATATCCCCATAATATATATATTATATATATATATACGCGCACTGAAACACACAAACGCACATATATTAATGGGTGAGTCATCGAGTGCAGGATACTTCTCATGTCGATACAAAGACCGTACACACACATTACACATACACACAAATACCTCTTTAGATATATATATATATATATTATATATATATAGATATATATATATATTATATATATATATATAGATATAATATATATATATGAGCACATGCCGAATATTATAGAAGTGTTCCATCAATGTCGCCGTCAAGCTACCCACCCCACAACCTCCACCATCGTTCATCATCATCAGCATCTTTATCATCGTCTTCATCAACAACAGCTTCAATATCCACCCCTTCATCCTCTTCATTAACATCATCATCCTTCGTAACAGCATTGGTATCAATAGCTTCCTCTTCTCCAACGCTAATCATCATCATCCTTATTCTCTTGCCGTCAGTTACTCAGGCCCACGACACACACACACACACACACACACACACCACACACACACACACACACACACACACACACACACACACACACACATATGCACATGCACACACGCATGATGGCCTCTCATTGCCCTGATGCAGTACCAGGCATTGGCTCTCATTGCTTTTGATCTTAACTAATTGGAAGTGTTATCATGTGCATTGTTTTGTCTTGGTATAAAAAGATGGGCTACAGCAAATATTCTGCTCAATACCATAGATCTGCTTGTCATTTGCTTGACCATAACCAGTTGAGCATGTCCCTTGTTGGCTGACAATATGAGCATCTCTGATCACGAGCAGAAGTATGGGGGTGATGGGGCATCATAGACATAGGGCTTTCTTGGGGTTTGAATAATTAATCCTTGGAAACATAAGTATTTCGTTTAGCATCCTCAATTAACCCTTGTTCGAGGACCTTTTGAGCGGGATGGGCTACCCGATCTGAAGAAAATTCGAACTGGGTCCCACCTGCAAGGCCATGCGCTGTTTATCTTGATATGAGATCACCATGTCGCGCACATATGGTTGTGATGCATGTGCCGGTGTACCCTTATCAGACAGGTAGTCACGAAACGTCACTTGGATAGCAAGTGCTGCTCTCTCACTCAACAATAACAACGATGATAATAATCTGGTGTCCTTATTTTAATGACCTACTAATGTATACAGTGAGTTTCTTTGCCCTAGGTGTCAGGAAGACACTCGACAAGAAATAGAAGCAAAATTAAAAGAAGAGGATAATAATAACGGTTTCAAATTTTGCCTCAAGGGCAACAATTTTGGGGAAGAGGATGAGTTGATTGCATCGACTCCAGTTTTCGACTGGTACTTATTTTCATCGACTCCGAAAGAATGAAAGGCAAAAATCGACCTTATCAGAATTTGAACTCAGAACGGAGCGACGGGCGAAATACCGCTATGTATTTCGTCCAGCGTACAAACGATTCTGATAGATAATAATAATAATAATTGTGAGTTAAGTAAAATCTAGGCAACGAATTGCCTCAGTAGCCTTTCCTGAAGAAACCTGGCTAGCATTGTGTTCGAACAGCAGCGTAAACATTGTTGCTCCTTCTTGAGCCATGCCTGGCTCATAAGGGCCGGATTCCCAGTTTCATTGGCGTACAGGTTCTCCACCTGGATGAGACACCGGTGAGCTGCTAGGTGCAGGAGGAAAGAGTGAAAGAAAGAGTCGGCAGAAGTTCGCATGACTT
>NW_021829537.1:0-6191 GCF_006345805.1 Octopus sinensis | reverse complement strand
GTTAGGGTATGTAAACAGGCGTACACCGGTTGTTCAACAATGTGGAGGCAAACGCAAAACGTGTACACACACTCACACACACATACACACATACACAGGTGCTACTTTGGCGTGTGATCTAAAATTTAAAGGGAGATTACTTTAGGTTACTTTTAAATCTACTTTTCAATTTCTAAACCCTTTTAATAAATTCTTTTGTACTTGCTTAGCATTGAGAATGTGTTTTTCCAAAATTCTTCTTATTTTAATCGTCTCGTCGTTGATCACATTACGAAATTCTTTGGCCGATATTTTAAGGATTCTTAGAAAATCAAAAATAAACTAAAAAGTAATCTAAAGTAATCTCCCCTGAAAGTGTAGATCACGCCAAAGCAGCACCCCTCACATACACACATATATATATAATAAGTAATATATACACATACATACATACACATACACACACATACACACACACACACACACACACACACATACACACATACACATATATATATATATAACCTCTCCTAATACATCTGTTTGTTGTTTACACATTCGCCTTCGTCTTTTGTTTTTTTTTTGTAAATTCTCACTATATTATATATATATGGGTACAGGACGTCACAACTGTGCAAACAACATGAAATACGTAAACAAACGAGTTAAATAAGTAAACAAGAGAAAAATGGAAAACAGACCGAAAGGAGAAAGGACCCTTCATCAGCTGTCGGCTTTCTGTCTACTCCTCATTTCATGCATTCAACGACAATATGAGTCTTGAAAGACAGTTGTTCTCATAGATTCAAAAATAAAATTTAGGATTTATGGAGAGTCAAAGTTAGGAACAAAAGCAGGACATACAAGGGAACCGAACGAAAACAAACATGGAGGGTCGTTAGGCCATATATATATATATATGATAGATCGCTAGCCACTACACATTTTCATTTTCTCTCCTTGTTTCTTTCTGTGTTCCCTTCTGTGGAAGAGCGTAGGCTCGAAACGTTAAAGACTTTTTCACTTCCCGAGCGTTATACTAATACATCTGTTTGTTGTCTGTTTGTGAATTCTCCCTATATATATATACAATGGGCTTCAACACAGTTTCCTTTTACGATGTTCAGTCAGGAGGCATAAGGTGGTCCGATGCTATAGTAGAAAAGACATGCCCAAAAGTTGCCGCGCAGTGAGACTGACCCTGAAACGAGATGACTGTAAAACGAACTTCTTAACCACACGGCCATCTTTGTCCTTACGTAGCCATTATACATCTCAAAAACCTGCTGACCATGGGCCGAAATTTCAAGCCATTATATTACATTTTATGCAATGTGATATTATTCTATATATTTGCAGATCAAGAACTCAAAATCATACATACTTGTAAAAACTCATATTCTTTACTCCATTCTCCAAAAATGCTTCCTCCTTTTAGTCTGTAAATATACATCTAAACATAATACGTAGGTTACCAAATATCTCAGTCAGGGCCATTGAGAGCGGCCGTAGGCATTGGGGCCGATCTAGGAGCAGAAACTCGAGGGATGGTTTCGGCGATAACCCCTCGGAAGCTTTGAATTTGTTGCAGTTTTAGTTATTTTGTGGCTTTCACGTTCGGTTTTGTAGTTGTGAATCCACTGTAACATAGAAAAGCCTTCATGATGGGTTACCCCAAAAACTATTTTCCAGAACTGGATACAAGCCATTACCGGTTCTTGCCTTCACCATTCCCCCCCCCTTTTTTTTTCACTTTGAGAACAGACATTGAAGTATTTATCTGCTGAAATCATTGAGGAAATCATTTGTGTGGCAGGGTTCCGCATCATATCTTTGATATGTGAAGGCCTGGTGGTTAGGCATGTTACACTCGCAATTGGGAGATCGTAGTTTCGAGTCTCAGACCAGCTATGCGTTGTGTTCTTGAGCAAAATACTTTATTTCACGTTGTCACAGTCCACTTCGCTGTAAATGGGTAACCACCCTGCAACCGAATAATCTTCCGCTAAGGGGAAACGTTGGCCTGCTCGTCTTGCCAATGGGGAGGCATCATTAAAAAAAAGCTAAAACGATGCAAAGCGCATTGTGACCAGCGATATATAACATCCAATAATCTGGTCGATCACGTGTTCTTTGATGTGTTCTTCAAGTGGGAAATCTGGTGAGCAGAGTCCTCTACCAATTCCAAAATGTTTAATCCCGATTTCTATTGACTGTTCGCTCTTGTGACCTTGATGTATTTCAGTCCATGCTTCTGTCTGGTTTTTGGTTTTCTGTCCAAGCTAACATTTCATGTTGATTTTCTACAGAGAAGCCCACAGGCATGATCATCGTATTCAGCGGTCCTGGTATCACTTGAGGCTAGTGAGGTTCACCTATGATTACAAATATCTTGGGTCATACATATCATCATCTGGAAAAGATTTTCTAACTAGAAAGGGTATGGCCTGGTCAGCCTGTAATGACATGCATAAGATCTGGTCATCAAATCTAAGTAGAGACTTCAAACTTGAAATCTTCAAAGCCACATCCTCGAACCAGTTTCTACTATATGGCAGAAACCTGGACGTTATCAAAGAAGCTTGAGAGGCGGTTGGATGAAACTACACCTCGCCCTCATGAGAGCTCAAATCTCTCGTGGAAGCGTCATCCAACTAAAATGCAAATATATGGGAACTACCACCTGTGTCATCTCTTGTGAAAGGTAGGAGAGTCATTTGCTGGAAATTGTTGTAGAGCTGAAAAAGAGGTAATTTCTACTCTTCTCCTCTGGAAGCCATCTGCTCGCGATACCAGAGGGCGCACACTCTCCTACCCTGATGTAATCTCCAGGGATACAGGCATCCAGCAACAGGACCTCCGTAATGCCATGATGGACCGTGAAGTCTGGCGTAGCATGGTAAATTCCATTGTCTCGACCACGGTCGAACAATGATGATGATGAGGTTCACCTAACTATGAGATATCTATGTTGCTGAGCGTATCGGCAACCGACTTCAAATAACCTGATAATACCTTCTCTCGCCCGAGCTTCTCGTCCATGCTTCTTTTCTCAACACTAAATACACCACGGCTTATTGCGTGCTGTGAACAAATCAGTAACTTAATTAAAATTATGAAAGTATTTACTGCTTTACTATATTATTCTTTTATTCTTTTACTTGTTTCAGTCATTTGACTGCGGCCATGCTGGAGCACCACCTTTTAGTCGAACAAATCGACCCCAGCACTTATTTTGTCGGACACTTTTGCCGAACTGGTAGTTACTGGGGACGTAAACACACCAACATCGTTGTCAATCGACGATGATGATGACACACACCCATACATACATCCTACAATGCATATATATATATATATATATATATATTATATAAATATATATATATATATATATATATAACCAAGTATATTATATATAATAATAAATATATATAAATAAAATATATATATATATATATAATTATATAGAAACTGAAAGAAGCCCGTCGTATATATATATATTACGACGGGTTCTTTTCCAGTTTCTGTCACCAATCTACTCAGAAATATTTGATCAGCCCGAGACTATAATAGAAGACACTTGCCCAAGGTGCCACACAGCGGGACTGAACCCGGAACCATGTAGTTGAGGAGCAAGCTCCTTACCACACAGCCACTCCTGCGCTTTACTATATTTATATTGAAAAAGATTAACAGATAAGAACTGAATTATGTTAGGAAGTTTGATAAAAGGTGTAGCTTCGTAAGAAGAGTGATGTAATTTGCTTGAAGCATTGTAGTACACAAGCAGAATAATAAATGGAAAATTACTAATAATACTGAGATGAAGACAGAAGTAAACTGATCGTTGGCGCATGCTAAAGAGCGAGAACTAGTTGTGGTTATAAAGCCCAGCACCCACCGAAGGATTCAAAATGGGGACTCATTGTAAGAAACCCAACATCCAAGACACATCATCTAAGTTATTTCCAAGACATTTTGCTGAAATATTTCATGAAACATAAAGAGAGGTTCCTAAGGAAAGATCTCATTATGATGAACCGTCCATTAAATACAGAGAACGAAAATGCGTATCTTAATTCGTCTGGTGTTGTGAACCTACATAGTATTATTCCAGTGAAGACGCGTGGCTTACTGGTTAGGATATTCGGCTCAGGATTGCAAGGTAAGAAGTTCGATTCCAGGCGGCGTGTTGTGTCCTTCTGCAAGACGTATTATTCCACATTGCTCCATTTCATTAACAAGTAGAATCTGTATTTTAAAGGTCCAGCTTTGTCACGCTGAGTCTCCCTGAGAATTACGTTGTGTACACGTGTCTGTGGAGTGCTCAGCCACTTGCACGTTAATTTCACGAGCAGGCTGTTTCGTTCATCGAATCAAATGGAACCCCACGTTGTAACTGACGGAGTGCCGGATTTTGAGTCACATTCCACGCAAGTATGGAATAGAAGCTACACTCATGGACCTATAAACTATTATATATCGTATTGATAAGAAATTATAAATGAACGTTACTTTTTTTTTTTTAAATTACTTCACGTTCAGTGAGATGGCTTACCGACAAAAGTTAGGCTCGGCTGTGGGTTGTAAATGCGCACCAACTTAGGAAAATCTAGTTTGGGATTTCATGAATTAAAAATCAATGAACAATCCCTGGAAATATCTTTTGTCTTTTACTTGTTTCAGTCATTAGACAGTGGCCATGCTGGGGCACTGCCTTGAAGAATTTTAGTCGAACAGGTCAACCTCAGTGCGCAATTTTTAAAAGTCTGGTACTTATTCTATCATTCATTTTGCTGAACTGCTAAGTTACGGGAACGTAGACACATCAACGCTGGTTGTCAAACGGTGTTGATGGACACATACACACACATACAAGACGAGTTTTCTGTCTCCATGTACTAAATCCGCTCACGAGGTTTGGTCGGCCCGAGCCTGTGGTAGAAGACACTTGCCCACAAAAGTTTAAGTACGTATTAGAAAGAAAATAGGGAAAGATTTTTGAATGTCTGCTTTATTTTATGGAGAGAAAAATCTTGATCAGCTGACGGAATAAAAAACCCCATAAACACTATAAGTCAGTGGTTCCCAGCCCTTCTATTTAAATGAGTTTTCCCACGGACCCCTTTCCATATGCTTATTATCCTTATGAATATCTATATATGGGTACAGGGTTAAGACCTCCTTCGGTCACGAATTACCATGAGATTGCACCTAGAAAGTTCTCCTCCGAGACACAAGTCCGAGCAAGATTTTTTTATGGAAGACCAGGAGTCGCTCATGCATACCAACCTCCCCTCTACACAGCTGAATGAACTGGAGCAACGTGAAATAAAGTGTGTACACACACACACACACACACACACACACACACACACACACACACACACACACATATATATATATGTATACTAGCAGTATCGCCCAGCGTTGCTCGGGTTTGTTTTGACCCTTTAGAATTGGAATTTTTGAAAAGTAAAAATTTTGCATTATGTAGCTTGTTATTCTTTTTAAGTGAACATTTTTCTGGTTGAAATACACCGAAAAATGGCGACACAGCAGTAAAAAAAAATCGTAAAAAATAAGGATTTTCATAGAAAAAAAAGCACCTTTTTGATGTAAATAATTTTTGGTGTTAACATGGTCAGATTTGAATTTTATCTTCTACAGAATGAAGAGCAAGCCTTCTTCTACCATACTTTCAATTTTGGTCAACTTGCGATGCAGAGTCTCGGAGGTGATAGTGTTAGTTGAAGGCTACCAAACCTGCCATACACAGACAACTTCAGCTTTCTCTCTCTCTCTCTATGTATGTATATATATATATATATATATATATATATATACACATACACAGTTGAAACCAATGAACACAACTGCCACGACCACCACCACCATCGTATGAACCTGAAGATTGCATAAATGCCAGAAAGTATACGAGTTCAATAAGAATAGACAATACTTCATTTCATTTATTTTTACTATATTTTTTTAGAAATTTTATATTAATATTAAAAGATAATAAATAAAACGTGAAAAACAGAGTTGGAATTCTTTTGAGTAATATACTCTATACATATCATACAAACCCTTTGTATATATATATGTAAATGTAAAAAAATACAAACTGGGACAAGACGTGAAACATTTAGAAGACGATACAAAAAACACGGACGGGACATTCGAAGCCTTCAATCTTCAGTCAAGAA
>NW_021829535.1:0-2500 GCF_006345805.1 Octopus sinensis | reverse complement strand
TCGACCCCGAAAGGATGAAAGGCAAAGTCGAGCTCGGCGGAATTTGAACTCACAATGTAACGGCAGACGAAATACGGCTACGCATTTCGCCCAGCGTGCTAAGGTTTCTATACATACGCATATATAGATATACACACTCACATACACACACGCACATATATATATATACATATATATGTATGCACTGTGTATAGAGTCTATACCTGGAATGACCAATTTTAAATAATGTTGGATTTTACTCATAAGGTATTGGAATCTTACATATATACTATTCTGCCTAAATAATGGATCTACAAATTCAATATCCCTGCATATCTTGCATCTATTTTCTTTCCTCCACCTCACTCTCTATTTTTTATCCTATCTAAATTAGCTATTACTTTAACTATCCTCTCGCACCGTCTCCGATGAAGGGATATAATTAAAAAATATCCTGGAAAGCGCTGTAAGACCTTCTATTTATAGATATTCTAAAATTCACAGCCTTTTATCTCATTACGCAAAAAAATTCTCATAAATACATATAACATGTATACACACACACACACACACACATATATGTGTATATATATATATATATATATATATATATATATATAATATATATATATATATATACACATACAATATATATATACATACATACATACATACATACATACATACATACATACATACATACATACATATATATATATATATATATATATATATATATAATTTCAACAATTGAGGCAAAATTAATTAATTATTAATCAATTTCACCAAGTGTTCAGTATGCAAAGGGACCATTCAAGCGAATTCAAATTATTACATTATATAAAAGGGCTTGTAAATAAATTACTTTGCCGCATACTGAACTCATTAGAAATAGCAGCTAAAAAACTTTTTTAAGGCTATTTCTAATACTTAAAGAAAATCTCTCTCATATATAGTGTTTGCATAATTTAACTCACAAAAGTTTGGGGGTAATGACATCGAAAAATCAAATGCTAAGGTTATTCGAGAACGTACGTTTCAAGATTAGTCAAAACAACATTTCTATCATCGGCTCGGAAATTCCTTGGTTTGGATTTGGAAATACTGAAAATAAGAACATACCCACTCGAAGATCTGCTCCCAACTAACAGTGTCAACAAATTCAAAATAAGCAAGCGAAGAATCTCTGTTCTCCCCTTTCCACCAGCGTGGGTTAACATCATCAAACTCTATGCTTATTTCGGTAAAGTCCGAAGCATTAATCAGAGGGAGATTAATTATAATTTCAACAATTGAGGGCAAAATTAATTAATTATTAATCAATTTCACCAAGTGTTCAGTATGCAAAGGGACCATTCAAGGCGAATTCAAATATTACATTATATAAAAGGGCTTAGTAAAATAAATTACTTTGCCGCATACTGAACTCATTAGAAATAGCAGCTAAAAAACTTTTTTAAGGCTATTTCTAATACTTAAAGAAAATCTCTCTCATATATAGTGTTGCATAATTTAACTCAACAAAAGTTTGGGGGTAATGACATCGAAAAATCAAATGCTAAGGTTATTCGAGAACGTACGTTTCAAGATTAGTCAAAACACATTTCTATCATCGGCTCGGAAATTGATTAATAATTAATTAATTTTGCCCTCAATTGTTGAAATTATAATTAATCTCCCTCTGATTAATGCTTCGGACTTTACCGAAATAAGCATAGAGTTTGATGATGTTAACCCACGCTGGTGGAAAGGGGAGAACAGAGATTCTTCGCTTGCTTATTTTGAATTTGTTGACACTGTTAGTTGGGAGCAGATCTTCGAGAGGGTATGTTCTTATTTTCAGTATTTCCAAATCCAAACCAAGGAATTTCCGAGCCGATGATAGAAATGTTGTTTTGACTAATCTTGAAACGTACGTTCTCGAATAACCTTAGCATTTGATTTTTCGATGTCATTACCCCCAAACTTTTGTGAGTTAAATTATGCAAACACTATATATGAGAGAGATTTCTTTAAGTATTAGAAATAGCCTTAAAAAAGTTTTTTAGCTGCTATTTCTAATGAGTTCAGTATGCGGCAAAGTATTTATTTTACTAAGCCCTTTATATAATGTAATAATTTGAATTCGCCTTGAATGGTCCCTTTGCATACTGAACACTTGGTGAAATGATTATAATTAATTAATTTTGCCCCCTCAATTGTTGAAATTATAATTAATCCCTCTGATTAATGCTTCGGACTTTACCGAAATAAGCATAGAGTTTGATGATGTTAACCCACGCTGGTGGAAAGGGGAGAACAGAGATTCTTCGCTTGCTTATTTTGAATTTGTTGACACTGTTAGTTGGGAGCAGATCTTCGAGAGGTATGTTCTTATTTTCAGTATTTCCAAATCCAAACAAGGAATTTCCGAGCCGATGATAGAAATGTTGTTTTGACTAATCTTGAAACGTACGTTCTCGAATACCTTAGCATGTGATTTTTCGATGTCATTACCCCCAAACTTTTGTGAGTTAAATTA
>NW_021829534.1:0-6052 GCF_006345805.1 Octopus sinensis | reverse complement strand
AAACGTTAGCACGCCGGGCGAAATGCGGTAGCAGTATTTCGTCTGCCGTTACGTTCTGGGTTCAAATTCGCCGAGGTCGACTTTGCCTTCAATCATTTCGGTTCGATAAATTAAGTACCAGTTAGTATGGCGCTCAGGAATAGAAATAGAACAAGTCTTTATATATATATATATAATATATATATCTATCATATATATATATACGATATACGACGGGCTTCTTTCAGTTTCCGTCAACCAAATCCACTCACAAGGCTTTGGTCGGCCCAAGGCTATAGTAGAAGACACTTGACCAAAGTGCTACGCAGTGGGACTGAACCCGGAACCATGTGGTTGGTAAGCAAGCTACTTACCACATACCCACTCCTGCGCCTACATGTTAATTTTTTTTTTTTTTGTCTTTGGTCAGTAAGTGTTATTTCCTATTTGCCTCTATCTAGAAATCGAAGGAAATGACTTCTATTCCCTTCACACGTTGCTTTTGTGACCTGGATATCAGTGCTTTGAAACTGTCCTATTTTCCATTACATTTCTGACAGATTCAGCGCTGAGTTGCTGAAGCAGAAATATCATTATAGCAAATGTTCTGCTCAATACCACAGATTTGCTTGTCACTTCAGTATGTCCCGTAGTGGCTTACAATGTGTGTGTCTCTGATTAGGAGCAGGAGTAGTGGGCGTGAGACATCATAGCCATGTGTTGAGAAGGATTCTTTGGGGTTTGAATAAATCTAACAAAAGCAAAATTAGAAGGAAATATTAGCCAATTTTCATACTTTTTAGGAGTAAGCAAACGGTGGCTACCCAAAAACAAAAATCGTGTTACACAGTGTTATTAGCGACGGAAGCAATATTAATACTAAAGATAAATCTTTATATCCAACTTAACATGGATGCTTTGTTAGAATACCGAATACTGCTTTATTAGCCTTGAGAGACCCTTTCATGGTGGTGCTTGGTGCATAAAAGAACGCACATAGATCGTAACGGGCGAATTTCATCTGCCATGAGCGCCGGGGTATGTACAAACATTATTAAACGAAAGTAAGGTAATATAAGGTAACAAAAATTTTTTAATGATTTTTCGCGTTACGTCGATTTTCGAGTTACGTCGCATATCTTGGAAACCAGTTACCAACGTAAGTTGAGGTATGCCTGTATTTAACTTATCAACGACGATAGATTATCAAGCTTCCCTGTATAACTCCTTCAAAGTGCATGTCATAGAAGCCGCAACAACAAGCAGGGCGGGGTACATGAATTTTAGTAGAACGAATCGCGTCCCCACCCCAATGCTTATCTGTTTAAGTTGGTATTTATTCTATCGGTCTCTTTATATATATCTATGTCGGTATTTGTTGCCCCATCACCGCTTTACAATCGGTATTGGTGTGTTTACGTCCCCATAACTTAGTGGTTCGACAAAAGAACCGATAGAATATCCGACTAAAATCTTTCAAGGTGGTGTTCCAGCATAGCCGCAGTCAAATTACTGAAACAAGTAAAAAGTATGTAAACATGTATATACAACGGGCTTCTTTCAGTTTCCGTCTACCAAATCCACTCACAACGCTTTGGTCGTCCCGGGGTTGTAGTAGAAAACACTTGCTTAAGATGCCATGCGGTGGTACTGAACCTAAATCCTTGTGGTTGGGAAGCAAACGTCTTGCCACCCAGCAACGCTTGCGCCTACGCCAATATTTATTTCGAAAAAAAAAGAAGAGAATTCATAGCTATTTGTCGCCATATGAAAGCAGCAAAAATAATTCCAGACACTATATGT
Organism: Octopus sinensis; assembly: GCF_006345805.1. Lineage (NCBI taxonomy): Eukaryota > Metazoa > Mollusca > Cephalopoda > Octopoda > Octopodidae > Octopus > Octopus sinensis. Next base: position 4,270 of record NW_021829534.1, on the reverse strand, counting down.
GCAAAATTTAATTCTTATAACCAAGTTATTTAAGGATGAGGTGGGGGGGGAAATACCTTCAAACCTTTAAATGTTTGTTCCAAAAGCATCAGTTCACATTTATTCCATTATAAAACATATTCTAGTTTAATCCATTTTCTATCGTAAATTCCAATTTAACGAAATGCAATTTTTGCCTTTCAAAGTGAGTTTTCTTTTAAATTTAATTCAAAATTCTTGTATTGAATCACAATGGTACTTACTCTATCACGTGGAACGCATCTTTGCAACAGTATATCTCATTCCAAACAATTCTTTTTTCCGCTGCCATTCTCCTTCCATCTTCGAAACCTCCTGCATAAAAACATGGCTCAACGCACAAATTGCTGCATCGTTGCTTTCTTTGTGTCACTAGGTTCTACTAATTATCTAACTCTTCCATAAACCATTCTTTTCTTGTAAAAGGCTCCCCACCGCCACCATCACCATCACCACCGTTCTTATGATGGAGAAACTGAACACGTCGCTAAATAGCTAATGCAGAATATTCGCCATTTTTTACACTATTCTTGTTGTTTGCAAATTGCAACTTACATAATTGACTTTTTATAGTAATTTCTAAAAAAAAAACAAAACCTGTAGAGATTCAGACTTGGCTCTCATTTCTATTTAAAAATCTGTCGAGATAACTTTTAAAAAGTGATTTAATACCACTGCTAATACTATGAGACACAGTATTGACTTATAAAGCCTGTAATATATAAGACTTTTTTTTATCTATTTATGCGCCCTTTTCAAGGCAAGCCAGGCTCATGGGCCCGGTTTCCCAGGCTCATGGGCCCGGTTTCCCGGTTTCTGTGGCGTATGCGTTCCTCCTAGCTGGACGGGACACCAGTCCATCGCAGCGTTACTCAAGAAACAGGAAGAAAGAGTGAGAGAAAGTTGGGGCGAAAGAGTACAAGGGTCGACACCACCCCCTGCCGGAGCCTCGTGAAGCTTTTAGGTATTTTCGGTCAATAAACACACACAACGCCCGGTCTGGGAATCGAAACCGCGATCCTCCGACCGCGAGTCCGCTGCCCTAACCACTGGGCCACTGCGGCTCCACAGTATATAATACTTGTGGTTGCATAACGAAATACAGTGTTCCTATCAGCAATTAATATTACATGGAAAAATGCGAGCAAGAAAAATAATATTCTTAAGATTATAAACCTGGAAAATTACAGTAAAAATTATTACACTTGGAAAAGTTCGGGACAACTTACTACATCGGGTAAAGTACAGAACAAGAAAATGTTTACTTAAAACATTGCAGCTAAGGATAAAATTTGAATATTAAAAATTATTTGATTCCAATTTATAAAGTAACATAATTTAAAAAAAGGGAATAAATTTGGTCAAAATATCGACACAATAGAATGCTTAAAAAATGAGAGTCAAAAGTACCAATATAGCTAAAGTTTTATGCAAAGTAGAATAGTATATATGGTAGGCAAATTCTTTTTCTACTGGATCAAATCTCAATTTTTTATGCCAAAATGTAGCTAGGGACCAGTCCTCTTCAAAAATGTTAACAGTTTTCAATTTGGTTAAGAACTGAATTAGCGACAAGCTATGAAAGATGCTGCTTGTGAGTAAGTTGCGGCTTTAATATTATTAAACTATGACCATAGTTGGATGATTTACACAGCTTAAGGCGTTGAGCAAACAGAATCATCAGCGCGCCAAGTAAAATGCTTAGCGGCATTTCGTCCGTCTTTACATTCTGAGTTCAAATTCCGCCGAGGTCGACTTTTCCTTTTAATTCTTTCGGCGTCGATAAAATAAAAACCAGTTGACCACTGGGGTTGATATAATCGACTTATTCCTCCCCTCCGCCCCCCGCCCGAATTTACTGGCCTTGTACCAAAACATGAAACCAATATTTACATAGCTTTGTTCTTACCGAGAAAGATTCAACTTTCCGATGTAAGTGTCTTGGCATTGATAAGAAGCAATCAGTGCCAATGGCAAGACCCAAATGACCAGCCTTCCGACTGGCTGAGCCATTTCTGTATCAGCAGCATAACCGTACACGCTCCCTTGTGCAAATTGTTTTAGAAATGCTTTTATTTAAATACTTTCCACTTCTTTTCGTTTACACAGCTTAAGGCGGCGAGCAGACAGAATCGTCAGCGCGCCAAGTAAAATGCTTAGCGGCATTTCGTCCGTCTTAACATTCTGAGTTCAAATTCCGCCGAGGTCGACTTTTCCTTTTAATTCTTTCGGCGTCGATAAAATAAAAACCAGTTGACCAAAATAAAATAATGAAAACAGTCGACGATAGGGAAGTACTGGAGTACAGGAATGCCTCACTTTACGAGGTCCCGCTTTACGAAACCCCGGGTTTACGCGTTTTACTTTATAATAAATATAAAAAGGTTAAACTTCGAAATTTTGAACGAAGTGCAGAAGTTTCTACTACCATAAGAAATGCTTCTGCGAGTTACCGAGATTTATAGAGAGCGAAAAAAAGGCTGCCCCCACTTAACAAATAACTCTAGACTTGGTTTTTTCAAAAAAGAAATCTAAAGAAATGTGTGGTAAGTAGCTTGCTTACCAACCACCTGTTCCGGGTTCAGTCCCACTGCGTGGCACCTTGGGCAAGTGTCTTCTACTATAGTCTCGGGCCGTTTATTAAGGTGGTGAGCTGGCAGAATCGTTAGAGCGTCGGACGAAATGATTATTGGAATTTCTTGCGGTTCTCACGTTCTGAGCTCAACTCCCACCGCGTGTATGACATAAACATCCTCAATTGATGCAAAAACTGTTCAAGACTCTTGCAAACAAAATACAGAAACGAAATGTATGTATGCATGTATGTACATATGTATGTAAGCATGCATACATGTATGTAAGTATGGATGTGTGTATGTATGTGCATGCATGCTTGTATGTATGCATGTATGTATGCATACAAGTATGTATGCATGCATGTGTGCATGTATGTACGTACGCATGCATGCATATATGTATGCATGTATGTATATATGTATGCATGCATGTACGTATGCATGTATGTACATATGTATGTAAGCATGCATACATGCATGTATGCATGGATGTATATATGTATGCATGCATATATGTATGCATGTATGTATATATTTATGCATGCATATATGTATGCATGCATATATGTATGTAAGTATGGATGTGTGTATGTATGTGCATGCTTGTATGTATGCATGCATGTATGTATGCATGCATGTATGTATGCATGCATGTACGTATATGTATGCATGCATATATGTACGTACGCATGCATGCATATATGTATGCATGTATGTATATATGTATGCATGCATGTACGTATGCATGTATGTACATATGTATGTAAGCATGCATACATGCATGTATGCATGGATGTATATATGTATGTATGCATATATGTATGCATGTATGTACATATGTATGTATATATTTATGCATGCATATATGTATGCATGCATATATGTATGTAAGTATGGATGTGTGTATGTATGTGCATGCTTGTATGTATGCATGCATGTATGTATGCATGCATGTATGTATGCATGCATGTACGTATATGTATGCATGCATATATGTACGTACGCATGCATGCATATATGTATGCATGCATGTACGTATGCATGTATGTACATATGTATGTAAGCATGCATACATGCATGTATGCATGGATGTATATATGCATGGATGTATATATGTATGCATGCATATATGTATGCATGCATATATGTATGCATGCATATATGTATGCATGCATATATGTATGCATGTATGTATATATGTGTGTATATATGTATGCATGCATATATGTATGCATGCATATATGTATGCATGCATATATGTATGCATGCATATATGTATGCATGCATATATGTAGGCATGTATGTACATATGTTGTATATATGTATGCATTCATTTATGCATGCATGTATGTATGTGTATATTTATGCATGCATATATGTACATATATATATTATATATATATATATATAGTATACATATACATATATATATATATATATATATACATGTGTGTATATATGTCTGGATGCATTTTATCACTCTTCCTTATTTTCCTTTCTTTTCTTCATTTCTGCTTTTTGTCCTTAAGCTTTCTTATTTTTTCTTTGTAGACTTCTAAGTTGCGGTATATGAGAGAATGTGGGCTTACATGACATCAAAGACCCCAGCGTTTTTACAGATAAAATTGACGAGGGTATCAATCGGGTACGACAGTCGAACGGGAAATACGCTTTCC
>NW_021829533.1:0-5856 GCF_006345805.1 Octopus sinensis | reverse complement strand
AGAGAGAGAGAGAGAGATAGAGAGAGTAAGCGGAAGAGACGAACACGTTGAAGTCGACGACTTGTATGAAAGACAAACAAAAAAACAAAAAACAAAAGCACAAAATCACAAAAACAAAACTAAAACAAACACATGAAAAATAATCGTGCGAGAAATTGTCTGCGTTGAGATTTCTTTTCCTCCTTTAGTCTTCTTGCCGAGCTATCTGTTGCATGTAAAGGGTAAAATACACTGTCGTGAAAAATGAAGTAGTTAAATAAGGTTGCTTTGGTATGACGTTATGCGAGGCAGAATTTCTCGAATGATAAACGGTGATACATTGAACGGCAGACAAAAAGCAGGCATTTTTTTTATTCTGGTGTGTAATTTTGTCTCCTTACCGTAAACGGGTTCGTGAATGCTGTAAAGTGATGAAACGGAAGGCGAGAGAGAATGAGGCAACTGTTAGATTATGTTGTAAGGATGAAGAAGAAAAAGAAAATGGCAACAGAATCGTCATCGGCATCGGCATCAGTATCAGGCAGCGATGCTTTTATTTTAGAAGACGTTTTTAGAAAAGCAGGTAGATAGGTGTCTCGTCTTAAGTTACAAATTTTTAAGAAATACCTAAAGGCATGTTGAGAAAGAGAGAGGAAGAAAGAGACAGAGAAAGAAGAGAGAGAGAGAAAGAGAAAGAGAGAGAGAGAGAGAGAGTAATGTCTATGTATATATATATATACTCTCTTTTACTCTTTTACTTGTTTCAGTCATTTGACTGCGGCCATGCTGGAGCACCGCCTTTAATCGAGCAACTCGACCCCGGGACTTATTCTTTTTTGTAAGCCCAGTACTTATTCTAATCGGTCTCTTTTTGCCGAACCGCTAAGTGACGGGACGTAACACACCAGCATCGGTTGTCAAGCAATGCTAGGGGGACAAACACAGACACACAAACACACACACAACATAATACATATATACATATATACGACAGGCTTCTTTCAGTTTCCGTCTACCAAATCCACTCACAAGGCTTTCGGCGGCCCGAGGCTATAGTAGAAGACACTTGCCCAAGGTACCACGCAGTGGGACTGAATCCGGGACCATGTGGTTGGTAAACAAGCTACTTACCACACAGCCACTCCTGCGCATAATATATATATATATATATATATATATATATATTTCTTTATTGCCCACAAGGGGCTAAACATAGAGGGGACAAACAAGGACAGACAAAGGAATTAAGTCGATTACATCGACCCCAGTGCGAAACTGGTACTTTATTTATCGACCCACCCCGAAAGGATAAAAGGTAAAGTCGACCTCGGCGGAATTTGAACTCAGAACGTAGCGACTGACGAAATACCGCTAAGCATTTCGCCCGATATATATGTATATATCACCATGATCACCGTGACCGACCAGGCTATCAGATGTGGCTACACATCGCTGGTCACAATGCGATTCGCACTGTTTTAGCCTTTGAACGACGCCACCCCGCTGGCTAAGCGAGCAGGCCAACAGAAGAAAGAATGAGAGAGAAAGTTGTGGCGAAAGAGTACAGCAGGGATCGCCACCTCCCCTTGCCGGAGCGTCGCGGAGCTTTTAGGTGTTTTCGCACAATAGACACTCACAACGCCCGGTCTGGGAATCGAAACCGCGATCCTACGACCGCGAGTCCGCTGCCCTAACCACTGGGCCATTGCGCCTCAATATATATATATATATATATATATATATATATATATATTCTCTCTTCGCTCTTATACGCCATTTGGTCTCAACTCTCCCCCTCCTCACCTATCCTTTCTCCCCCCGACCCCTACTTCTTCAGTCCTTCATCCTTTCACCCCTACTCCCCTTCCCTTCTTCCCTCTTTCTCCCTCCCTCTTCCCCTTCCCTCTGCTCCCCACTCCCTCTCTCCCCCTCTCCCTCTTTCCTCCTTCATCCCCCTCCTCCCCTTCCTTCTCCCCCATCCTCTCCTCTTCCCCCTTCTCCTCCCCCTCGCCTTCTCTCCCCCCTCTTCTCCCCCTCCCCCTCTTCTCCTCACTACACCACATGACTTTACACATCACATCACATATGATGTGCCATACTAATACACACACCAACTAATACATACTAATACGTACTAATACATACCAGTACATACTAATACTTACACCAACCCTATACATACACACGTCCAGACCCCGCATACGTACTTATACTCTCTCTCACACACACACACACACACACCTATACATACCAATACGTACTAATACATACTAATACATACTAATACATACACCAACCCCATACATACGCACGTCCAGACCAATCTTACGCACTAATACTCTCTCATACACACACACACACACACACACACACCCTTATACATACTAATACATACACCAACCCTATACATACACACATCCAGACCCCTCCCACGCACTTTTAGCTGGTCCCTCAACCCTTTTATCAACCCTATTATCTCCCCTTATTTCGCTCTCGCGTCTCATGTTTGATCTTTGACCTCTGGCCGAAATCAGATCGCCATGTTGATTCGTTAGCTACTGCACGCATTTTTTTTCTCTCCTTTCTGTGTTTTTCTCTCTCTGTGTATCTTTCTGTTGAAGAGCGTAGGCTCGAAACGTTAAAGACTTGTTTTATTTATATTTCCTGAGCGCCATACTAATACAATTGTTCGTTTGTTTTCCACCTGCCTTCGTCTTTTGTTTATTTTCATAAAGCTTCCCGTTATATATATATATATATATATATATATATATATATATATATTATATATATATATATAGTTCTATTAATGTTGCTGATGTTGTCATTGTTAAGCCCCAAGTCAACCCTGATCGCATTGATCTATGATCAAGGCGCTACAGCCGTGACCATCCCGTTTTTCGCATTTTTTGTTGTATATTCTAAAAGAATATTTTTCCCCAATGTGTACTTCCTGTTTTAAGACAACAGAGAGATTTATATGTGAAATTTAATACCTATTTCCAACAGATCGTTGCTAATTATAGAGGTGGTGGTAGAGATGGTGATGGTGATAGTAGTGGTGGTGGTGGTGGTGGTGGCTGTGGTGGTGGCTGTGGTGGTGGTGGGTTGGTGGGTGAAGGTGTACTATCATAAAGGAAGAATTTACTGTTACATAACGAGAAGTTTTCCTTTGATGAATTCAGAGCAAAGATAGCTATAACTGATACCGAAACAATACCGCTTGTACACACGCATACATGCATTACATACATACATAGCTACATACATACATACATAAAATAGAAGAGACATACATGTGTGTATGTATATATATTATATATATATATATATATATATATATATATATATATATATATATATGATGCACACACACATAATAGAATGAAATGTGTGTGTGGTGTGTGTATGTATATATATGTATGCATATGTATGTTTATATATTCTCGTTTCATATTTCTACTTTATGGAAGTTTTGTTGCATATATATGTGTGTGCGTGTGTGTGTGTGCATGTGCGCATGTGTGTGCGTATGTATATGTGTAGCTTTATGTTGTTTTACATATACTTACACATACATATGTATCCAAATACATATGTGTGTGTGTGTATATGGGTGTGGGCGGAAGTGTGTGTACACGCGTGTGTGTGCGAGTACGCGTGTGTTTGAGCTTGTGTGTGTGTGTGTTTGTGTGTGTGTGTGGCTGTGGGTGCAAGTGTGTGTGTGTACGCGCGCGTGTGTGCATGTGTGTGTGCGCGTGTGTTTGTGCGTGTGTGTGTGTGTGTGTGTGTGTGTGTGTGTGTGTTTGTGATGAGGGAAAGATACTCGTTACAATACCGAGAGGAAGCAACTGGACCGATTCATCTTAAGTGAAACGCGAAGAGTAAAGACACACTCATCTACGAGAGAAGGTGATCAAGTGTTTTGCTTGATAGAAATATAACAGACAAATAAATAATATCCTTCCCCGCTCAAGCAATAGATATGTGACGTCATTTAGACAGAAATGTGTTGTGCTATCCCAGAATTATTGTGGGATCTTTTCGGTTTGAACGGCAGTTTTTTCTAGCGGTGTCATATGAAATTGTCACCCATAATTATGACCCTAATATCGATCTATTGCATTTCAATCTGTTTTAGGATTAGGGCTAGGGTTAGGGGTGGGGGAAAGAGTATCTCTTTTTCTTCACAAATGTAAATAAACCCAATCTGTTCCTTAAACGAGGGACATATTCATACGGTACAGAATGTTTTCACCTCAATAGACGTCATTGATTGGTTGAAATTGCAGAAATTGAAGAAAAAAAAACAACAACAAATATCTTACAAACTATAGAATTTTCTAAATAAAGCCAAGAGAAAAAGATGTTTTATAAACACATTCTACCAGTATACGAAGTTTAAAAGTGTTTATAGTTACGTGGAAATTATTTTTAAAAACTGCCGTTCAAACCGAAAAGATCCTTATTGTGGATTTAACATGGCTGTTTAACTCCATCACGCGGCCCTCCTGTGCCTTTAGTGATATCTTCTATACTGAAAGTACTTCAATCAGGTTTTCGGTGTGATCTTCAGAGATCCTGTACTCTGTCCACGGACGCTGCTCTTCCTTTTCTAATCATTTAGAAATACAAAAACTGGTGCTAATTTAGCATGCAGTTACTAAAGCTTCCGTAGTCTACGATGTGAAATTACCTGAGCCAGGTCAGGATTAGGATTAAGGTTAGAGCTTAGGGTTAAGGTTAAGGTTTTGGTTTTATGATTATGGTTCAGGATTTATGGTCATGATTATGGTTGGGGCTAGGGCTAGGGATTAGGGTCAAATTGCACGCTAAAGTGTGAATGACCAGAGAGACCTCACATCAAAGTGGCATCCCAAAACTGATATTCACTTTTCGTTAAGGTGCCAAAATTTCTGTTGTACATCTTATTTCTTTATTGCCCACAAGGGGCTAAACATAGAGGGGACAAACAAGGACAGACAAATGGATTAAACCGATTAGATCGACCCCAGTGCGTAACTGGTACTTAATTTATCGACCCCAAAAGGATGAAAGCCAAAGTCGACCTCGGCGGAATTTGAACTCAGAACGTAGCAGCAGACGAAATACCTATTTCTTTACTACCCACAAGGGGCTAAACACAGAGAGGACAAACAAAGACAGACAAACGGATTAAGTCGATTATATCGACCCCAGTGCGTAACTGGTACTTAATTTATCGACCCCGAAAGGATGAAAGGCAAAGTCGACCTCGGCGGAATTTGAACTCAGAACGTAACAGTAGACGAAATACCGCTAAGCATTTCGCCCGGCGTGCTAACGTTTCTGCCAGCTTGCTGCCAGAAGTTCTGTCGTACTTCTGCAGCCGAGTCTCTGACCCGGCGGTGAGTTAGCAGATTCGATAGCATAACAGCATTTCTTCCGGCTTTACGTTCTGAGTTCAAATTCCGCCGAGGTCGGCTTTGCTTTTCATCTTTTCGGAGTCGATGAAATAAGTAGCAGTTAAACACTGGGGTTGATGTAATCGACTATCCTCTCCCCCAAATTTCAGGCCTTGTGTCTATAGTAGAAAGGATTATTTTGTTAACCCGATTATTTGATTGATTGACTGCTGTTTCATTTTATCGACACTCTGCAAGCATTTCTGGTTTTGATCACCTTGACTGGAACCAAACTCAGAACACTAAGGGACATGACTTAGTGCAATGCAAAACATCGAGTTCAACAGGTGGCGTTGATAGCTCTTTGCGCTCTGAGTTATAATCTCACATCGAGGTTAACTCTACCGTTTATCCTTTCGGGGTCGATACATAAAGTGCCTTTCAAGTACTGGGACAGATTCTCTCTTTCTCTCACCCTCTCCCACTCACTCAC
>NW_021829532.1:0-5980 GCF_006345805.1 Octopus sinensis | reverse complement strand
TTTTACTTGTTTCAGTCATTAGACTGCGCCCATGCTGGGGCAAAATCTTGAAGAATTTTAATCGAGCTTATTGACCCCTGTACTTTTTGTTTTCGGCTGGCTGCTTATTCTATCGGTTTCTTCTGCAGAACCGTTAAGTAACAGAAACGTAAACATCTCAACACCGGTTGTCAAGTGGTGGTGACGGAACAAACAAATACACGCACACACATACAAACACACACACACACATACACACACTCACTCACTCACACACACACACACTCACTCACTCACAGACACACACACTCACTCACTCACACACACACACACACTCACTCGCACACACACACACACACACTCACTCACTCACACGCACACTCACTCACTCACACACACAAACACACACACACTCACTCACTCACTCACACACACACACATACACATACACACACACACACTCACTCACTCACACATACACACACACACATACACTCACTCACTCACACACTCACACACACTCACACACACACACACTCACACACACACACACACACACACACACACATCCAAAGTTATGCTAAGTTTTAGGACACGTGTTCTGTTAACATTGCTTTCTGGAAGTAAGATATTGGTTATTTATCGTTCGTTAACATTTGAAGCAACTAGAACAATTCCATCAACATTGTCTTCAGAAAATTCTTGAGATAAACTGGAGAATGGCGAACAGTGATGTAGAGGTACTTGAAAGAAGTTGTAGTAGTAGTGTGAAATCGATCATTTTGCAAAGTTGTTTGAGGTGGAGTGGACCAGGTGAGAACGAATAAGAAAATACTTCCTAAGGAGTGGCTGTGTGGTAAGTAGCGTGCTTACCAACCACATGGTTTCGGGTTCAGTCCCACTGCCTGGTACCTTGGGCAAGTGTCTTCTACTATAGCCTCGGGCCGACCAATGCCTTGTGAGTGGATTTGGTAGACGGAAACTGAAAGAAGCACGTCGTCGTATAATGTATATATATATATATATATATATATATATATATATATATAATATATATATATATATAATATATATATATAGTATATATATATATATATATGTAATATATATAATATGTTATATATATAATATACCGGGTAGTAAACACATAATGTGAAACAAGGTGGAAAAAAGAGTACTCAAATACCAGTGGTAGAGTAATATGCTTTATTTTAAGCAGCAGAAAATTCAACAAAATCTGTTACTCTGAGTTTCTCGTTGCCGTTCATCAGACAGTTTTTTGCTAGCAAAAACTGTCTGATGAACGGCAACGAGAAACTCAGAGTAACAGATTTTGTTGAATTTTCTGCTGCTTAAAATAAAGTATATATATTATATATTATATTATATATATATATTATATATATACATATATATATATATATATGTATGTGTGTGTGGTGTCTGTGTTTGTGTGCGTGCGTGTATGTTTGTGTGTCTGTGTTTGTCCCCCTAGCATTGCTTGACAACCGATGCTGGTGTGTTTATGTCCCCGTCACTTAGCGGTTCGGCAAAAGAGCCCGATAGAATAAGTAGTACTGGCTTACAAAGATAAGTCCGGGTCGAGTTGCTCGACTAAAGGCGGTGCTCCAGCATGGCCGCAGTCAACTGACTGAAACAAGTAAAAGAGAGAGTAAAAGAGTAAGGGATTTTTGTATGGTGAGGTGAAAGATCGTAAAAGGCCAGCACAACCTAAAATGAGATTCAAAGGTAGCCTTAAAACTGTTTTGACACAAGCAGGAATTTCAGATGTTGATTGGGAGAGAGAAGCACATGACCGAAATAGAGGGAGGAAAAGAGTACAAGGTGGTTACTCGAAGTTTGAAAGAGAGAGAATGACGCACAAGAAGATCAGGGGAAAGCTTAGAAAGAACGAATGAGTAGAAAATGAAGGAGTATTGATTTTCACGTGTATGATTTGTAAATGGAAATGCTTAAGTCGTGCAGGCCTGGTCAGCCATCGAAGGAGACAGGGGAATCGACTCCCTTGCAAATTAAAATGCAGCTATTCTTGATAACAGAACATGTGCAACCTGTGCAAAGGTGTGCTGTTCGGTTGGAGGACTAAAAAGACGTCAAAAGATTTCATAATGTGGCACCGGTTCCTTCGGTAAAGTGAACAATAGAATAAGTACTGGGCTCACAAAGAACAAGCTCTGCGGTCGATTTGCTCGACTAAAGGCGGTGCTCCAGCATGGCCGAAGTCAAATGACTGAAACAAGTAAAATAAAAGAATATATATATATATATATATATAATCAGAAAAAGGTAATAACATAAATTACTACCAGTGGCCCAGCACAAAAGACGAATTAGTCATTAGACAAAATATTATTCATATAGAAAAATATTATTCATATAGAAATATAATTAAGGGCTCCCAAATAAGGAAATTTATCTCAATAAAAATATATATATACGCGCGCGTAAAACACACACACACACACCACACACATATATATATACATACATATATATACGAGGAAGTACCCAAAAGTAACCGAAAATGCGTGTCGTGAAATGAAAGAGCAGTTGGAAATTGATCCGGACCTTTTGTCGAAGGTCATAACTGGTGACGTAAGCTGGTGTTACGGAATTTGCAGATGTGGAAGAGATGAAAAAAAAAAAAGAGACGACGGAGGTGTTAAACGGCATCACTTCGCAAGAGTTCCAGCACTGCTTCGAACAGTGGAAAATGTGTCTGGAGTGATGCATTGCTTCAAATGAAGAATACTTTGAAGGAAATAAAAGTGTAAACATGTAAAACTAAGTGGATAAAATAATATTACAAAATTTCAGTTTCTTTTAGGTACTCCTCCATATATTGGCCATCGCATAATCCGTTTTTTTATACTTCTTTTATTTTTTAGAATTAGGATAAACAAAAATCCTTTTGAATCTAAAATAAACTCTCCCTTATTTCTACAATGCTCTTCCATCTATCTGGTTGACTTGTAAAGCCACTTGTCCGTGACTAAAAGTTCTCCTCCAGTACTGTTCTGACCTCGTCTGCAGAATTCATATTTTTCCGTCCAAATGATTTTGAAAACTGTGGAATAAATGATAATCAGATGGAGCAATGTCCGGCGAATATGGTGTGTGGGGCAGCAATTCCCATTCAAACTGCTCCAACCTTTGGAAAGTTCATGTTGGCCGAGCACAATTCTGATGGAAGGACACCTTTCGTCTTGAATGCAAAGATGCTCATTTTCCGATGGCACGCAGGTGTACATAAATGGTTAAACGATCAATTCCAAGCTTCTCTGCTAATTCCTCAACAGTTACGATGGGATTTTGTTCCACCAGAGTTTGCAGGTCGTCCTCGTTGATTACTCTACAGATCTTTCAGGACAAGGCTCGTCTTCGAGGCTGTAGTTTTCGGCTCGGAATTTCTGGAACCATCGTTGACACTGGCTTACGCTTATTGTCCGATCACCATATACTGCATTAACATTCCCCGCACTTTCCTTTGCTTTATTGCCTTTATTGAACTCATAAAGCAAAATATACCGAATATGCTCCTTTGTTACTTCCAATATGGTTTTTAAAAAATAACTGTTAAAATCGAACTGTATTCTTCAAAACTTGCACTAAGAATAAGTGAAGGCAAAATTACTACCTGCTTATATATCAAGTTGATGCAGGTAGTTTATTCCGCACCCCTCCGGCTTTTACTTCATACAATTAAAAAATCGCATTACTTATGGGCTGACCCAATACGTATGTGTGTGTGTGTGTGTCTATTCTTTTACTTGATTCAGTCATTTGACTGCGCCTTTAGTCGAACGAATCGACCGCAGGACTTATTCTATCCGTCTCCTTTGCCGAACCGCTAAGTTACGGGGATGTAAACACACCAGCCTCGGTTGTCGAGCAATGGTGTGGGGACAAACAGAGACACCCAAACATGTATATATATATATATATATATATATATATGTGTGTGTATGTATATACATGTATATATATATGTGTATGTATGTGTATATATATATATATACATATATGTATATTGGTGGTGGCGGTGTTTGTGGGGGTGGTCGCGAGGTGGCAGCAGTGTTGTTGGTGGTGGTTGAAGCGGCGGCAGTAGCGGCGGTGGTGGCAGCGGTGGTGGCGGCGCGTTGGTGCTGCTGTTGTTGTTGTTGGTGGTGGTGGTGGTAGTGTAGCGTTGATTGTGATGAGGGCCGGCGCCAGGAAGTGCGTCGCCCCAAGTTAGAGGATCGTCAGTTGGGGCCCTTTACTCTACAAAGGCTAAATTTTGATGTTTTATGCTTCGTGTAGTTCACCAGCCTCAACCGCAGGGCTCGAGGCTCCGCTATTATCCAGAATGATATACTAGAAATTCATTAAAGCGTCCTCTGCTCGAGTGTGTACGCGAGGCCCTCTTTTGAGGCGGGGCCCAAGTTTAAACAAAACTGTTTGATTTGGCTTAAAACGGGCCGTGGTTCTAAAGATGATGGTGATGATGATGATGATGATGATGATGATGATGGTGATGATGATGATGATGATGATGATGATGTTGATGGTGATGATGGTGTTGATGATGATGATGATGATTTGGAGGAGGAGGAGGAGGAGGAGGAGGATGACGATGATGATGGTGATGATGGTGATGATGGTGATGATTGATGATGATGATGATGATGTGATGATGATGATGGATGGTTGATGATGTGATGATGAGGTGATGATGTTGATGGTGATGATGGTGTTGATGATGTGATGATGATTTGGAGGAGGAGGAGGAGGAGGAGGAGGAGGAGGATGACGATGATGATGGTGATGATGGTGATGATGGTGATGATGATGATGATGATGATGATGATGATGTTGACGATGGTGATGGTGATGATGGTGAAGATGATGATGATGAGGAGGAGGAGGAGGACGATGATGACGATGATGACGATGATGATGGTGATGATGGTGATGATGATGATGATGAAGATGATGGTGATGATGATGTTGATGATGATGATGATGATGAGGGTGATGACGGAAGTGTTGATGCTTGTGATTATGGTAGTGGTAGTTGTCAAGGTGCAGAACATTTAGGTGATGATGGTGGTAATAGAGCAGGTAGTGACGTCGATGGAAGTGGTGATGGTTGTGGTTGCGGTGGTGGTGGTGACTTTGATTACTAAAATGCTATTATTGCTATTGTGGCCCTAATAGGCATCATCGTCGTCATGGTCATCCTCACCATCCCAACCTACGCCACCACCATCACCATTATCATCAGCGCCACTACCATCATCCTCATACCACCACCACCACCATTATCATCATCAAATCATCACCTTCATCATCGTCATCATCATCATCATTCTCATCACCACCACCACTACCATTACCACCACCATCACCACCACCGCCACAACCATTATCACCATCATCATCAGCATCATCATCACCACCACCACCAACATTATTATCATCATCACCCCCATCATCACCATCACCACCTTCATTATCGTCATCATCATCATCATCACCACCACCATCACCATTCTCGCCACCATCACCACCACCACCACAACCATTATCACCACCACCATTAACATCATCATCACCACCACCGCCACCATTACCACCACCATCACTACCACCACCACAACCATTATCACCACCACCATTAGCATCTTCATCATCACCCTCATCACCATTACCACCACTATCACCACCACCGCCACAACCATTATCACCACCACCATTAGCATCATCATCATCACCACCAACATTTCCGCCACTACCACCAACACAACCATTATCACAATCATCATCATCATCATCATCATCATCACCACCACCATCACCACCACCACCATCACCACCATCACCATCACAACCATTATCACAATCATCATCATCATCATCATCATCACCACCACCATCACCATTACCACCACCACCACAACCATTATCACCATCATCATCACCATCATCAGCACCAATAACA
>NW_021829531.1:0-5749 GCF_006345805.1 Octopus sinensis | reverse complement strand
TGTGACCGTCAATATGGGACCAGCGAACAGTAAAAATACGAAGTTCCCGATCGTAACGAACGTCACAGAGAAGTGTTTTTTTTTTCGCGGGATAAGGTTGAGCTGAACAAGAAAATACAGCGAAAGATTCGCTGATGAGGTTCAGGAGTTTGATCTCAATGAATCTACAAATGGTTCCGTTTACAAAGTGCGTGAAATTGTTTCACTTATAACCGATTCGTTTATCACTGATATCTTATATTTTGCTCTTTTTATTAAACAAGGACCCGTGGTAAATGAGGATATATGTACTGATTCTTGGATTAAGATACATGTGTGCATGTATGTGTGTGGTTGTGCATGTCTGTGTCCGTGCGTGTGTGTGTGTGCTTATGTGTGTGTATTCTTATCGTTGCAATCGTTTTCATGACGGTGAGTTGGCAGAACCGTTCTCATGCCGGACAAAACACTTAACAACATTTAGTCCGCCTTTACCTGCTGAGTTAGTTTGACTTTGCCTTTCCTCTTTTCGGAATCGATAGAATAAGTACCAGCTGAATGCTGGGGGGGGGTCGATGCATTTGACTTACTCCTTCCCCAAAATTGCTGGCGTTGTGCCGAATTCTGAAACTATCATGGAGGCACTTCAGGGTGGTGAGACGGCAGAGTCGTTAACACACCAGGCGAAATGCTTAGTGAGATTTCTTTCCGCTTTACGGCCTGAGTTCAAACTCCGCCGAGATCTACTTTGCCTTTTATCATTTCGGGGTCGATCAAACGCCTACGCCTACTTTTTGAGCACTGGGATCGACTAAGCCCTCCGCTAAAATTTTAGGCCTTGTACTTTTAGTAGAAAGAATATACAGTCAGTTACTTTGCTAGAGCAGTTGTAATAGTCATCGTGGAAACAGACGGAGGATCCGTTTATTTGCTTTATTTCACATGCATATATATCATTTGCGTCGATCTTGTTACTAACACGTACTATTCGTTATGTAACTATTCGGAAACCCAGGATATTTTCTCCTTTTTTCTTTTTGTCTTCTAACGAAATTACGAAACATTGTCTAAGTTAGACAAATTACAAGAATAATAGAATTGTCACAAAGTTACGTGGAACCGCAGTGATCTTTAATTGGAAATGTTTAGTAGAGAAGATTTTTTATGTTAATTTTATGCATAGATTGTTCACGTAATGGCGAAGTTAGCAACTAACGAATACGTCTGGGCATATTGAAGAATGGAGAAGGCAGACGATGCAACGGTAACAGTTGAACACCACGTTGTAACTTCAAATAAATTGCATGCATGAATTACGCACACATACTCATACGTATACAAAATATATGTACGAGGTAAATATTAGCTTTGGCATCAACAGTGCTTCTGTAGAGTGCTATATATATATATATATATATATATATATATATGTGTGTGTATGTGTGTATGTATGTATGTATGTAAGTAAGTACGCATATAGTAATAATGACAATAATCATTGGATGGGATTTATGGACATTTAAAGCATTGCTACGGGCGTCTCAACAAATTACGTATCCCTTAAGACCATAGTCCGTATTCCTGCGATGATTACAGTGGAGTCTGTAGTATTCGAGGGCATCTGGTAGATCGTCGCCATGGATTCATTTCTTCGAGTGATATTACATTAATGGGTGTTTATTCATGTTGAACAGTGCGACCGTTGGTTCAGTTGTGTGAGTATTTTTGCTTGCATTTTGTGGGAAGGGAGGGGAATGAGTAGGAGCCTTATTTGCATATTCAAAAATTTTCCCGCGCAGGAGTGGCTGTGTGGTAAGTAGTTTGCTTACCAACCACATGGCTCTGGGTTCAGTCCCACTGCGTGACACCTCGGGCAGGTGTCTTCTACTATAGCTTCAAGCCGACCAAAGCCTTGTGAGTGGATTTGGTAGACGGAAACTGAAAGAAGCCCGTCGTATTTATATATATATATATGTGTGTGTGTATGTGTAGATGTATATTTGTGTGTCTATATTTGTCCCCCAACATTGCTTGACAACCGATACTGGTGTGTTTATGGCCTCGTAACTTAGCGGTTCGGCAAAAGAGACCGATAGGATAAGTACTGGGCTTACACAGAATAAGTCCTGGGGTCGATTTGCTCGACTAAAAGGTGGTGCCCCAGCATGGCCACAGTCAAATGACTGAAACAAGTAAAAGAATAAAAGAAAAAAGAATATATATATATGCTTGGAAGAGGATGCGTGGTGTTGTCCAATCATATAATAATATAAATTATATATATATATATATATACATACATACATACATATATATATATATGTGTGTGTGTGGTGTGTGTGTGTGTGTGTGTGTGTGTGTTGTAAATCACAAACTACCAAGTTATATCTTGAGATCGCTAGTGACAACAGTATATATATATATATATATATGTAGGTCCCGGGTTGAGTCGGGGTTAACCACAGTAAATAAGGTACTCAATACATAGCAGAGTAAATTAATTTATTTTATAGAAGGAGCTTCTACAGGACTAGAACTGTTTCATTCAAATGAAATCATCAGGAAGCTTCATGATGATTTCATTTGAATGAAACAGTTCTAGTCCTGTAGAAGCTCCTTCTATAAAATAAATATATATATATATATATATATATAGCAATAATAATTCTCTAAATGAGATATAGACAGTAACTGCTCGATAACATAAGGGACTAAAGCCATCTGAATATGGCTAGGGACAGGTTGGTGTTACTGTTGCATTTAGCCCCAGGCGAACATCGACGTCGCCAGATAGGCTTGACACCATCACGGTGTCCTTTAACCTGCAAAGGGAGATAATTCCCCGATGAAGCGGAAACCACATACGGACCATGGTTTCAAGGTGTATTGCCTATCATCAACGTGTGGTAGGCCTCCGCTTCCTCGACGAAATCTCACTCTGCAGGATATTCATATATAGATTTTCAAGCAAAATACATTTGCTGATTTCGAAAATCTGTTCGACAGCAATAATAATTCTCTAAATGCGATATAGACAGTAACTGCTCGATAACATAAGGGACTAAAGCCATCTGAATATGGCTAGGGACAGGGACAGGGTGGGGGTGGTGTGTACTGTTGCATTTAGCCCCAGGCGAACATCGACGTCGCCAGATAGGCTTGACACCATCACGGTGTCTTTTAACCTGCAAAGGGAGATAATTCCCTGATGAAGCGGAAACCACACACGGACCATGGTTTCAAGGTGTATTGCCTATCATCAACGTGAGCCAGAAAGCTATTTAAGGCCTGTTTCTCCAATCTTACAGCCTATAAGACTATGTTATATGAAACTGCGTGTGTGTGTGTGTGTGTGTGTGTGTGTGTGTGTGTTTGTATACACGCATTCATATGTCGATATCGAGGAACAACGCTCTCTGTACCAAACTGGTGGGGGAGAGCTATAAACTTATTTCTGTTGCCTTTTGCTGGTTCATTTAAAACTCAACTAATCACCTGCTTACCCCAGCTTATCTTTCAAGTATAAGAAGCATTTAACCCTTTATGTAGAAGAACTCGTTGAGGAGACATCAAAGCATATCCACATAATTATAGTCCGGCGTGTCACATGACTATGGCCTAGTCCTTCTCCTGTCCTCCAAACTCTAATCTGGAACCTGGAGTTAATTATTAAACAATTTCGAATTTCGTCGATGAGGATTTTATCAGTTAGAGATTTATCCCAACGACCTTTCGCTGAATATTACAAAACGTGGCACCTATGCGTAAATAGTCATATTTACCTGTTTGTTTGTTTGTTTTTTATTTACATGAAAAAACTGAGAAGATAATGGATCCTCAACTGTCTCTAGCAAATATTATTTACATATTATTTTAATAAAATTTGATTCGGTTCCGTCCTACTTTCACAGACCACTAACGGGAGCCCGACTCCATTAGGCTTCTGGAATGCCGAATGATATGTATATATATATATCTATGTATACACTCAAACAAACATACACACATACACACACATACATATACATACACATACACACACATACACACACCCATATGTATTTACGTGTCTCCATGAGGCGGTATTTATATGTGTGTGTATGTGTATGGTGTATGTCTCTGTTTGTGTTTGTGTGTGTATGTGTGTATGTGCGCAGAGATAGAGAGAAAGAGAGAGCATCAGATAGCGAGAGATATTGCAATAGGATTGTAGATTTTCTGCCATGTAGCTCAGTCCCAAATGCTGCGCAAAGCCTCTTCTTGGCTGAGACACACATATTTCGGTTCATAATCACATATAAACAAATTCATAAGCTGATGAACTTGTTCTTACTAAATGCAAATCATGAAAACCACCACTGCAACTATTACTACCACTACTACTACTAATAATAATAATGATGATAATAATAATAAGAAGAAGAAGGAGAAGAAGAATAATACGACCACGATGCCGACGACGAACACCACCACCACAGCTACTACTGATACTACTACACTACTACTACTACTACTACTATTATTAATGATAATAATAATAATAATAATAATAATAACAATAATTAATAATACGACCACGATGACTACGACGAAGACCAACACTACTATTACAATTGCTTCTACTACTACTACTACTACTACTACTACTACTACTACTTCCACTAATACTACTACTACTGCTGCTACTACTACTACTACTACTACTTCCACTAATACTACTACTACTACTACTACTACTACTACCACTAATACTACTACTACTGCTGCTACTACTACTACTATTACTACCACTATTACATCGTCGTCGTTATTATATTTTTGTTATCTTCATCATGATTACCATCATCATCATCATCATCATCACAATCATCCCTGTTATCAAGATCACAATCATCATCATCATTATCATCAATAACAGCGACAGTGACACCGACATCATCATTGACGAGGCTGTCATCATTTACATCACCACCATCATTATCATCATCATTAACACCACCAGTTGTAGCATTATGTTGTATTATCATCTTCAGCATCATCCTCCTTACCCGTAGCAACGACATCGATCCTGTTTATTCTGTTGCATCGGGAGAAGTCTCTCTCAAAAATCTACACACGCGCACGCGCGAGCGCACGGACGCATACACAAACGCACACACACATACAAACACGCACAGGTAGACATACACACACATTTATACACAGACATATATATATATATATATATATATATGCATATATACATATACATACACATATATGAGCATATATATCCGTATACGCTTCGTATGTTTAGATATAAACGCCCATATATATATATTATATATATATATATATATAGGTAAACAGTAAAAATAATTACAGACATGGACAAGAACATGAAACACCACAGAGACGACACAAGAACCACAGGACGGGACATTCGAAGCCCTCAGTCATCAGTCAAGAACCAGATCATCTTAGCAATTTCGGCTGATTAATCTTGAAAATATATATATATGTATATATATATATATATGTATATATGTATATATATATATATATATATATGCATATACATGTACATATGCATGTATATATATATACATGTATATATATGTATATATATAAATATATATATACACATATTTGTGCATACACACACACACACACACACACACACACACACACACATATATATATTTACGCACATGTATATATGAACACATAGACACAGAAAAGCTAAAAAGCCATATCAGTAATATTATTAGCAGTAATAACAATGATAATA
>NW_021829530.1:0-5928 GCF_006345805.1 Octopus sinensis | reverse complement strand
AGGTTCTTTAGGACAATCGAAATTATACTAGTATCCCTTTTGGTAATTGATCCGCCCCATCATGAGCATATATACCTTTGTTACTTTGGACATTAAGTGAAGTAGAGGTTGGTTCGTCAGAAAACTATAACGAAAGAATCTGTTGTTCTAAAAAAAATAGCCTGACATAGAAATAAATAAACAAATAAACAAACAGAGGAATAAATATGGCGCGTGCCGCCGTAGATTCGCTTCTTAAGAGAGAAAAAAAACTATGCTAAATGCCATATTGACCTTTAATATTAACCTTTCTGTGTAATGTATGTCAAATTGTTGAGACTACAACAACAAGTGTTTTTATTGGACTTATTCAAAAATATGTTTATTTGTTTTTTTTTTATTCTGAGGGTTAAAGGTAAAATGGAAAAGGAAAATTAAGTAGTTACCATAAGATTTATAAAAAATATTGTATTGTTTTGGGATAAAGGTGATATATTTTGGGGGATAGATTTGTGAATCTGACATAGCATTAACATATTAGGAGGGGGGAAAAAAGCAATTTCTAAACAGATTATATATTTTGAGCGAAATATTTTCTTATTCTATGCAACAATCCTGACGCTGTTCTGTTTTGTTTGTTTTTTCTTTATTGTTGTTGTTGTTGTTGGTGGTGGTGGAGGTGGTGGAGGTGGTGGTGGTGGTGGTGGTGCTTTTGTTGTCGTTGTCGTTGTTGGTGGTGTTTTTGTTGTCGTTGCTTCTACTGTTTTTTTCACTTAAGAAGATAAAAAAATACAGTA
Source organism: Octopus sinensis (assembly GCF_006345805.1). Lineage (NCBI taxonomy): Eukaryota > Metazoa > Mollusca > Cephalopoda > Octopoda > Octopodidae > Octopus > Octopus sinensis. The sequence goes on along the minus strand of NW_021829530.1, from coordinate 5,152 downwards.
GATTTTCTTTTCAAAAATTGGTATAAAGGCCACGGAGTTATAGAGTAAAAGATATCGGTCGGTTGAATAATTGATCCCACAGTATATGACAGGTACTTAATCATTTTATTGAGCATCTTCTCGACGAGTGAAAGTCAAATTCGACTCAGCAAGTATTTGAACTTACAACGTAAAGAATAATAACTAAATGCCACAACTCTACTAGTTCAGCCATTCCAATTATCTTTTTAAAAAATCACTTTCTTATATTAACGATGAAATTTGCTCGTTTGTTTTACCGAAAAGACATAATTGTTCGAACCATTTGTGTTAGGCAAGAAGCACACCCCAGTTACAACACTGAATATGTATCTTCTTTGACCGTTTCAATGAACTCTTGAAGTCCGTTGAATCCAAAGACCTATTGCGAAGAGTTTTTTAGTCAAAGGAGTAAGAGTATAAACCCAAGTAAGATTATATCGGTAAAAAGATGCGTTGTTATTTTGGCCAAGTTTGTAGAATTTGAAGTAAAAAAAAAGAAAATTACAAGAACACGAGCTCGAAGCGGTCGTAATGGATTGATGATTATAGGATTTTACTCTCTTTACTTGTTTCAGTCATTTGACTTTGGCCATGCTGGAGCACCACCTTTAGCCGAGCAAATCGACCCCAGGATTTATTCTTTGGAAGCCTAGTACTAATTCAATCGGTCCCTTTTGCCGAACCACTAAGTTACGGGGACGTAAACACACCAGCATCGGTTGACAAGCGATGTTGGTGGGGGGGGGACAAATACAGACACACAAGCACACACACACATATATATATATATGCATATATATGACGGGCTTCTTTCAGTTTCCGTCTACCAAATCCACTCACAAGGCTTTGGTCGGCCCGAGGCTATAGTAGAAGACACTTGCCCAAGGTGCCACGCAGTGGGACTGAACCCGGAACCATGTGGTTGGTAAGCAAGATACTTACCACACAGCCACTCCTGCGCCTATGGAATTTTATGGAATTTCTCAACAGAGAGTGACCGTGAAAATAGTTCGTGTAATAATCAGCACATTCTCTAAGGCGGTGCCCCAGCATGGCCGCAGTCTAATAACTGAAAGAAGTAAAGGATAAAAGATAAGCATAAAAATACTTTTCTTTTCCAGTTTCCTCTGATTCTTCTCTTTTTCTTTAATTCTTTCCTTCAAACATTTACATCCTCTCCGCTGACATGTCTAAACATCTTCACTAATGGCTAGACTTGACACAACAAAAATACCTTCATAAACACAAAAATACACACAGACACACACACACACAGACATACAGGCACAGGACTAGGCTTTCGTTGGCATAAATAATGACGCTAAGAATGGTGGCGTTAATGGTGTGGCAGTGGCGCTGACGGTGGAGGTGACAGCGGTGGAAGTGATGGTGGTGGAGGCGGCGCAAAACAAAAAAACAACAAAAATATATATTTCCATGAGCATTTTCGCATGTATAAGTGTGATTCAATAGATTCGTATAGTCATATGAAATTTATATATATTTATATGCAAATATGTTACATTATATTTATATGTATTCATGTACATACATATATATATATGTGTTTGTGTGTGCTTGTGTGTGTATATATAATTATATACATAGATGCATAGAAACGTTTATGTACATTTATGTACATAATGCATGTGTTGTATGTATAGAAGTATATGTAAATCTATCTATATGTCTCTCTCTCTCTCTATATATATATATATATATATATTTATATATATATATACATACATGTGTATATGTATATATAGATAGATAGAAACATACATACATACATATACATACATATATACTTATCAATACACACATATATACATACACATACATATATACATACATACAAATATATGCGTACATAACGTACATATATCGTATGATCTAAACATCTGTCAGATTTACAAATATACACTGCAGCTGTATATACGCACGTGAATCCATGTATGTATATATGATTGCATGCACATACTAATATATATATATATATATAATATATACACTGTTCACAAACGTAATGACGCGCATACGTACATGCATATATATATATATATACACATATACACGCTCAGTATATATATATATATATATATATATTATATATATATATACAAATATATGTTTATATGTATATATATCTACAAATATATATGTATACACACAACCGCACGTACATACAAACATATATAAATATATTATATACGCGTACATAATTAAATGTATAAGTGAATACATAAGAAGCGGTGCGATGAACAAACAACACACTACAGGCATCTCCAGAGTTGGTACGTAGAGAATCTGCCAAAACGCCGAAGGTTTCCGCCTAGGAAAAATTCCACCCACTTTCAGATTGGTGTATTTTAAGGAAATACTGAAACCCAATCTATTGAGGCCGCAACTAATATAAACTTCAGGGGTTTTATAAAATGGGATATGTTTAATTATGTCGGTGGAGTGTAGAATCAAGAACACAGTGGAATTGCTGAATGGCGAATGTTGAAGAAATGTACCAACGGAATCACAATTTGAATGAGAAAATTTTCAACAATGAATTCGCTGGAATTTACTCTTTTACTATTTTACTTGTTTCAGTCATTTGACTGCGGCCTTGCTGGAGCACCGCCTTTAGTCGAGCAAATCTACCCCAGAACTTATTCTTTCTAAGCCTAGTACTTATTCTATCGTTCTCTCCTTCGCCGACCTGCTAAGTTACGGGGACATTGTCAAGCGATGTTGGGGGGACAAACACAAACACAAACACACACACACACACACACACACACACACACGCACATATATATATATATATATATATATACATATATATGTACATATACATATATACGACGGGCTTCTTTCAGTTTCCGTCTACCAAATCCACTCACAAGGCTTGAAGCTATAATAGAAGACACTTGCCCAAAGTTCCACGCAGTAGGATTGAACCCGGAACCATGAGGTTCGTAAGCAAGCTACTTACCACACAGCCACTTGATAAAAGAAGATGCATTATTAGAAAACATGAGAGGACAAAGACTGCAACCACAATTTATACGCACAACAACAATAATAATACTGATAACGGTTTCAAATTTTGGCACAAGGCCAGCAATTTCGCGAAAGGTGTAAGTCGGTTACATCGACCCCAGTGGCCAACTGGCACTTATTTCATCGACCCTGAAAGATGAAAATTAAAATCGGCCTCGGCGGCATTCGATCTCAGAACGTAAAGTAGACGAAATGCTGCTAAGCATTTATTCCGGCATGCTAACTATTCACAAGGCCTGGAATTTTAGGGAGGGGGATAGTCGATTATATCGATCCCAGTGTTTCACTGGTATTCAATTTATCAACTCCAGAAAGATGAAAGACAAAGTCGACCTCGGCGGCATTCGAACTCAGAAATGCTGAAAGCATTTCCCCGGCATGCTAACTATTCCGCCAGCTCACTGCCTTCACATGGAATAATACTGATTTCAAATTTTGGCACAAAGCCAGCAATTTCAGGGCAAAAGGTAAGTCGATTACATCGATCTCAGTACTCAACTGGTACTTATTTTATCCCATCCGAAAGGATGAAAGGTCAGATCTACCCCAGTGGCATTTGAACTTAGAACGTAAAGACGGACGAAACACCACTAAGCATTTTGCCCAGCGTGCTAACGATTAGGCCAGCTGAGCACTCCACAGACACGTGTACCCTTAATGTAGTTCTTGGGGGAGATTCAGCGTGACAGAGTGTGACAAGGCTGGCCCTTTGAAATATAGGTACACCAGAAAGAGGAAGAAAGAGATGGGGAAAATGTGGTGAAAGATTACAGTAGGGTTCGCTACCACCCCCACATGGAGCTTTAGGCATTTTCGCTCAATAAACACTCACAACATCCGGTCTAGGAATCGAAACCGCAATCCTACGACTGCGAGTCCGCTGCCCTAACCACTGGTCCATTTTGCCTCCACTGTGAAGAACAGTAGGAAGCAAAACGTCGAATACAATAATAACTATTTCTTTACTACCCACAAGGAGCTAAATACAGAGAGGACAAACAAGGGCAGACAAACGGATTAAGTCGATTATATCGACCCCAGTGCGTAACTGGTACTTATTTAATCGACCCCGAAAGGATGAAAGGCAAAGTCGACCTCGGCGGAAGTTGAACTCAGAACGTAGCGGCAGACGAAATACCTATTTCTTTATTACCCACAAGGGACTAAACACAGAGGGGACAAACAAGGACAGACATAGGTATTAAATTGATTACATCGACACCAGGGCGTAACTGGTACTTAATTTATCGACCCCGAAAGGATGAAAGGCAAAGTCGACCTCGGCGGAATTTGAACTCAGATGAAATACCTATTTCTTTACTACCCACAAGGGGCTAAACACAGAGAGGACAAACAAGAACAGACAAGCGGATTAAGTCGATTATATCGATTCCAGTGCGTAACTGGTACTTATTTAAGCGACCCCAAAAGGATGAAAGGCAAAGTCGACCTCGGCGGAATTTGAACTCACAACGTAACAACAGACGAAATACCGCAAAGCATTTCGCCCGGCGTGCTAACGCTTCTGCCAGCTCGCCGCCTTCGAATACAATAATAACGTGACAAGCAACAATGTCATTGCCGCGATAAAGCTGGAGGATACAGAGAAGCAGAGGACATGAGGTTGTGACTCCAGTTCTTATTTAAAGCCACGTCTCTTTGTAATTGCCAGAAGCAACGTCCTGATAGCCACAATCACCAAAAGCCCCACTACCACCACCACCACCACCACTGCTTCTCTCTACCACCACCACCACCATCACCACCACCACAACTCTTTCCTTCGCCACCACCACCACACACAAAAAAAAAATAATCAAAGTTCTTCAACCGACACCGAAGAAACCATTATGTTAATCAAGAAATATCATTACTTTTATTTAAACCTTTTCATTATCATTTATTTTATTTCAATGAAATAAATGATAATGCCATTATATATGTTAATTAGTAAGTTAATATTATTACCATTTTAATGCAATTATCAAAAATCACATTTGGAGTTTTTAAAATTTTAACTTTGATTTGATTTAAATAATTTTTTTTTACTTATTTGTTATTTGTTTCGAATGATTAT
>NW_021829529.1:0-5000 GCF_006345805.1 Octopus sinensis | reverse complement strand
ATTTTTCATTATTTTTTCTAAAAATACTCTAGTAAACACGGTTATAGAACGAGCATACAGATGTAAGCATTGGCAAAAACATACTTTTAGTGCATATAAGTAGTCTCTATCATTATATATAGTTTAGACTTTAATTTCCTTTATATTAACATTCACTATTAATATCCCTACTCTTTCTGTTAGCTACTTATGACGTTATATCATATAACGTTTTTTTAACAAAATATTAATAGCGTTCTGTCTATCGCTATACGAATCCATCATTTTTTGCTAAAATGTCGTATTGACAAGTTTCGTTTTTTCCCTTTCCCGAAGAGAAGATTGCATTGTTTATACCTTTTATTTTTTGAATAAGTATCAGTGGAATTTTTGAAACATATGTAGAAAGAAAAAATACTTGTTTAAACCTGCGTTAACTCCATTTTTTATTCCTATATATATATATATATATATATATATATATATATAAAACGATAAACGTCGTCCTTTTCAAACCTAGCCAGGCTCATGGGCCCTGTTTCCCAGTTTCTATGGCGTATGTGTTCCCCCAGCTGGACGGGACGCCAGTCCATCGCAGCGTTACTCAAGAAACAGGATAAGAGAGTGAGAGAAAGTTGTGGCGAAAGAGTACAACAGGGGTCGCAACGAGCCCCTGCCTGAGCCTCGTGAAGCTTTTAGGTGTTTTCATTCAATAAACACACACAACGCCCGGTCTGGGAATCGAAACTGCGATCCTCCGGCCGCGAGTCCGCTGCCCTAACCACTGGGCCATTGCGCCTCCACACACGCGCACACACATATATTCTGTTTTCAGTTTTTTGGTACAACGCCAGCAGTTTTGGAGGAAGGGATAGATCGACACTAGTGATAACTGGTACTTATTTTATCGACCACGAATGGATGAAAGGCATAGTCGACCCCGGCGGAATTCAAACTCAGAACGTAAACACTGGCTAAATGCTGCTTAGCATTTTGCCCAGCGTCCTAATGATTCTGCCAGTTTACTGTATATCTACATTGACGTTAAGGAATACATGCATGAATTATGAGTAAATAGAAATAGAAAAGTGAGTGTGAGCGTGTACGAAGAGAGAACGAAAGAGAGGTTATATAATTATCATTCATTATCATCATTAAGACATATTTATTGTTGGTTACTTGTTTACAATAAATTTTAAGCTACCTATTATAGAATAATGAATATGTGGCAGTCATCAACTGATAGTTAAACACTAATATCGTCATTAATAACATATAATTCTAGCAAATATACAGACGAGAAATTCTGTTTATATCATTGTCATATCTATCTGCTTTTTCAACTGTCTGACTGTCTCTTAATCTAGGTAGGTATTTATCTCTGGATGTATGTTTTCTTACGACTAAATAATTACATAATTTGCTATATATACATGTATACTGACTGGCATAAAAAGCAAGTACACATAAAAATGTGTATACACTTGAGCAGATATACGCACATTGAAACAATACATACACATCTACTTATATATAGCTAGTCTATACATGTCTATACATATGTATGTATGCGTGTGTATGTATGTGTGTGTATATGTATATATGTATGTACGTGTGGGTGCATATTTAAGTATACATGTATGACTACCTGCATTTAAATAAGTGTGTACATATATGTTTTATATATATATATATATATATATATATACAAATTGAGATAGGGGTTGTGATTGGGTATTATCTTGTAATCGATATTTGATTTAGATGTATTTCTCCATTTTCTTATTTTGTATATATATATATATATTCACTTTCTCTCTCTCTCTTTCTCCCTATATATATATTTATTTATTTGTAAACTAAGTTTTCTTAAGATTGATAAAGAAAAGATGAATGAATGCAGTGTCTTATTACAAATTATAATTTTAGAATATATAGAATGTAATATAAAAATATAATACATTACATAATATAACTTAAAGTTACTTTATCTTCTTTAATTATTTTTAGAAAACCAATGATCTTAAAGACTCTCTCACTTTTAACTATAAATACCATTATTTGAAGTTCATAAATGAAACATTTGAAACGAATGAATTTGTCTTAATATTTAATGTAATAATCTTGCCTTGCAGCCTTTAAGAATGATTTCTAGTCCATAAGTAGCCTTTTAAATGTAATCCTGTGTGTGTGAAAGAGAGAGGGAGAGAGAGGGAGAGAGAGAGGGAGAGAGAGGGAGAGAGAGAGGGAGAGAGAGAGAGAGAGAGAGAGTGTGTGTGTATGCGCATACAAGCTTAGAGTGGGTACGTTTACTTCAATTACACCTACTTCCATTTGGTTCTTCTTTCCTCTGCTCTTTCTACTCATGTTTTAAGAAGGACAACGACCGGAAAGTCGTTTTAATTAAATTTTTCTTTTGCTCCGAGCTTCAAACTACGAACGGTGATTATATATATATATATATATAATATATTATATATATTATATATATATATATATAATATAATATATATATATATATAATATATATACATATATATTTATGTATGTATGTATATTCATTTATACATATATGAAGGTTGCTGTAGCCTCGATTATATAATTAACATGAGTTACAAAACAGCTGTCAACTAATGAAATAAACATCTATTCCCTCACTTCACTTCACTTCTCTGATCAATGATTATATATACTTTTCACCGTTGTGATTCCTGGATTTTCAGAACGACGCCAAGGTTACATCCTGGCTTGAACCACGGTCTTTCTTGATAGCCACACACCAGTCGGGTACCTTACTGTGAGCTCTGTTTGATTCTTTGCATCCATATTCTTGTCTTATATATATCCCGAAGCAACTGCTCTATGGAGAACTGGCCCAGGGCACGAGGCCAAGAGGAAGACCAAAACTGAGGTATAAGGACACTTGCAAAACTAGTTTGTCCAAGTGTGAGGTGGATGTCAGCACCTGGGAAGAGAGGGCTGAGGAGAACTGTGGTGAAGGAAGGAACTGCTTCGCTAGAGAGCAGCTACAGAAAAAATGAAGTTGAGAAGCGTCAGCGGCGAAAGGAAAACAACAGAAATGCAGATCGCCGAACCACCCTCTTGGTATACAAGATCTGTGACAGAAGCTGCGCTTCAGTCATAGGAAGAATCAGCCATGAAAGAAGCTGCAAGAAGGGAGCCCCTGATATGTTCGATTAAGTGACCTCTATGCTAAATTGACCGTCTGCATAGACGAAAAAAGCCAATTATATATACAGTCAATGACAGACAGATGGATAGATGTTTGAATATATATGTGGTTATGTGGTTTGGTGTGGCAGTAAGAAGGAAGGGGTGTAGATAAATGGAGGGAGGGATGGTCGGATGAAGCTGAGTAAGAGAATGGATGGGTAGATATTTAGTTGGGTGGATAGTTATATAGATGGATGGATGAAAGACGAATGAATGGGTGGATGGATTTGTGTGTAGACAGTCAAGTAGATAGATGGGTTGATACATGGATCAACCGGCAGGCAGATCATTAGGTAGGTAGGCTGGTAGGTATATAGATAGTAAAAGATTGACAGATAAACAGAGAGAGAAAGAGAGAGAGAGAGAGAATGGGTGGTGGTGTTTGGGAAGGCAGGTACTTGAAATGAGATGAGGTTGGAGCGAGAATGAGAAAATACATATACATTAATGTACATATACACACACATACACATAGAAATATTCATATAAACATCGAGAGAAAGAGAAAGAGAAAGCGAGAGAGGGAGAGAGAGTGTGTGTGTGTGTGTGTGAGAGAGAGAGAGAGAGAGAGGAGAGAGAGAGAGGAAAGTGGAGAGATTGAATAAAAGAAAAGAGAAAAGGAGGGAGTGATAGAAAAGAAATGAGGAACATCAAAAGGCAAGAGTGAGTAAAGGAGAACGCTTACGAGAAAGCGAAAATGAGAAATAAAAACACAGTGAGTGAGACAGAGATAGGGGGAGAGAGACAAAGAAAGAGAGAAGCACAAAGAGCAAGAGAAGCAGAGAAATAGGCAGGAGAGAGAGAGAGAGAGAGAGAGAGAGAGAGAGAGAGAGAGAGAGAGAGAGAGAGAGAGAGAGAGAGAAAGAGCGAGAAGTGTAGGGGTGAGAGGTGAAAACAATTGTCAATGATTAGGAGTGTCGAAAATTGTGAAAGCAAAATAAAAGACCAAAAATTGGTTTGGTTCTTCCAATTGGTGAAAAGCGGCGAAAAACTACATCAAGATGAGACCTGATGAAAAGCCGCAATACTCCTACTGAATAACAAACGTTTAAAGAATTGCCATGACTGTAACTTCCGCTTCGATTGAAATACAGAAATAAAAATATTCTTTTATCAATCAAACCCTTTCACAGAAAAATTAATTTTAAAAGAATCTATTGATTTGTTGATTTTTTTTAAACCATAAAAATTGATCTTCGTTTTGACGTTTTGCCATCTTTAGTTTGATTTTGTTAATTCTTTTTTTGTTATTTTTTTGCCTCTTCCCTCTTCATTCCACATTCCCTAACACACATACAGACATCTGCCCCCCCTCTTCCTACTACTTCTTTTGTAATCATTTTCTCTCTGTCCCCCCACCCTCTTTATTTCAGTCAATTTCAAGTTGTTGCTAATCCTCAACTCCTTCTCTGCTACTCAAATTAATTTGCTTTGCGTACCCACCCAATTCTTGCTTTTGTATATACCCTTCCTGCTTTTGCAATATACCTGCTCGCTTTTGTGTACACCCTGTTCGCTTTTGTATACACGATTCCTTCTTTTGTATCTGCTCATTGCTTTTGTACAGTTCTCTTATGAATTATGTATACTCTATTGCATATCTATACACACTTTTTGCTTTTATATATCGTCTAATAGATTTTCGCATCAACATGTTTTATATATACCATTCGTGATTTTATATATTATCGCCATGCTATACATATACATCGCTCTCACCTTATATACCCCTCTAGATTCGGATATAGTCCTTTTGTTTTGATGTGCATTTGTATATGTATGTATGT
>NW_021829528.1:0-6023 GCF_006345805.1 Octopus sinensis | reverse complement strand
CCTAATCCAGATGAATTTCCATAGATATGATGAGGGAAATTCATATCATATCTATGGAAATTCATATGGATTAGGTCACCTTCTCTGTGATGCTATCAAAACTTTTTTAAAATTCTGTGATAAGACTGTACATCATCTTTAAAGAACTTTAATGAATTTTAGAAATCTGTTTAATTATCTACATTACTTCATGAGTATAGCCTCAAACACTAGGATGTCTAGAGAACTTACATGTATTTTAGCTGATGAGTACGGGACTCGTTATATGCTGTAATCTTTGCAATTTTTATAAACCTGTCCTTGTATGAAACGATCGTACTAAAAACCTATCCATTCTTGTTGCTTCTTTCTCGCGTATATAATATATTATATATATCATCATCATCATCATCATCATTTAACGTCCGCTTTCCATGCTAGCATGGGTTGGACGGTTCAACTGGGGTCTGGGGAGCCCGGCCACAGTCAAATGACTGAAACAAGTAAAAGAGTAAAAGAGAGTAAAGAGTATATACATATACAAAATTTAGAGGAATGACCACTAATAGTGGACAGCCTGTGTGCTAGATATAGAAGTCAAACTCACCATATATATAAAATTAAATAAGGGTAGAAATTGATACTAATCAATTAAAACCAGTGGCCTAGCATATTTTTTTTAAAATCGAAGATTAAAAATTTTATACATGCAAAATTTAGAGGAATGACCACTAATAGTGGACAGCCTGTATGCTAGATATAGACGTCAAACACACCATTTACAACGAAGAATGTATTCTCAAGAAAATATTCAGCAAAAACCAATGAATTTTTTCTTGAGAACACATTCTTTGTGGTAAATGGTGAGTTTGACTTCTATATCTAGCACACAGGCTGTCCACTATTAGTGGTCATTCCTCTAAATTTTGTATATGTATATACTCTTTACTCTCTTTTACTCTTTTACTTGTTTCAGTCATTTGACTGTGGCCATGCTGGAGCACCGCCTTTAGTCGAGCAAATCGACCCCGCGACTTATTCTTTTGTAAGCCCTGTACTTATTCTATCAGTCTCTTTTGCTGAACCGCTAAGTTATGGGGACGTGAACACACCAGCATTGGTTGTCAAGCAATGCTAGGGGGACAAACACACACACACATATATATATATACATATATACGACAGGCTTCTTTCAGTTTCCATCTACCAAATCCACTCACAAGGTTTTGGTCGGCCCAGGGCTATAGCAGAAGACACTTGCCCAAGATGCCAGGCAGTGGGACTGAACCCGGAACCATGTGGTTGGTTAGCAAGCTACTTACCACACAGCCACTCCTGCGCCTATGTATATATTCTTTTATTATTTTAATTGTTTCAGTCATTTGACTACTGCCGTGATGGGGCACCACCTTGAAAGGTTTTAGTTGAACAAATTGACCCCAGGACTTAGTTTTTTAAAGTACTTATTCTATTAGTCTCTTTTGCCAAACCGGTAAGTTACGGGGACATAAATACACATTGGTTGTCAAGTGATGGTGGCCGGGACAAACACACACACACTTATACGTCGTGCTTCTTTCAGTTTCCATCTACCACCAAATCCACTCACAAGGCTTTGGTCAGCTCAAGGCTACAGTAGAAGACACTTGCCCAAGGTGCCACATAGTGGCACTGAACCCAGAACAATGTGGTCTGGAAGCAAGCTTCTTACCACACAGCTGCTCCTGTTCCTATACTTTGCTTATGTTTAACTCTTTAGCATTCAGACTGTGGCCATGCTGGGGCATTGCCTCGAAGAAGTTTTAGTCAAATGAATCAACCCTAGTACTTTTCCTTTTTAAGCCTGGTACTTATTCTATCAGTTTCTTTTGCTGAATTGCTAGGTTGTGGAGCATTAGCAAACCGGCACTGGTTGTTAAGCGGTGGTGGGGGACTAACACAGGCACAAAGACACACACACACTCACACACACACACACACACACACACACACACACACACACATGACAGGCCTTCTTTTAGTTTCTGCCCACAAAGTTTTCATTAGTTAAAGACACTTGCCCAAGGTGCCATGCAGTGAAACTGAACCCAGAACCATGTTGTTGGGAAGAAAATTTCTTACTACATAGCACCATGCTTGCATCTAGTAATAATGATAATAATAATAATAATAATAATAATAATAATCATATAATAATGATAATAATGATAATAATAATAATAATAATAATGATTTCTTTTTTTAGCCACAGGGGCTTGGATGGAGATGGGGATAAGGGTGGTGGATTGGCAGAGTCATTTAGGACTTTGGACAAACTGCTCTGTGGTCTGCCATTACGTTCTGAGTTCGAATTCCGCCGAGGTCGACTTTGCCTTTCATCCTTTCGGGGTCGATTAAATAAGTGCCAGTTACGCACTGGGGTCGATGTAATCGACTTAATCCGCCTGTCTGTCCTTGTTTGTCCTCTCTGTGTTTAGCCCCTTATGGGTAGTAAAGAAATAGGTATTTAATTATGGGTTCTGACTCTCTGAATTCAAATCTTCAAATCTTGCTGAGATAAGTTTTGCTTTTCATCTTTAATTGAAGTTGATAGAATAAAGTACCAGTCAACTACTGGGGACCGATTTAATCGACTAAAATTTCCCCCCTCCTCTCAAAATTTCTGGCTTTCTGCTGAAATTAAAAACAATTATTAATAATATTGATTTATTGTTCTCAGTGTGGAATAATTATTTCCCAAAATTTTGGACACCACGCACCCTCCATTCCCTGTTCCCCAAACTGCATGAATAAAAGTAAAAACAATAATGAAAAAAACCCCAAAAAATAACAAAAAGCATGAATAAAATTGTGGTTGTTTTGTTGCATTGCTGCTGTTCATCCTTTGATTCCAAAACAAAATCTAAATTGAAAGATTCATTAAGCTAATATGTTGACATAATACATCAATGTCTTAACGATGGTCTTAATAAGCTGTAATTGAGGCAAATGTGATTTTCCCCTATATACGCTTGTAATATTTTTTGTTTTGGTGATGGTGATGGTGGTGGTAGTGAATTTTATCGTGAAGTAATTTTCTCTCGCTCTCTCTCTCTCTCTCTTTCCATCTTTCTCTCTCTGTCTGTTTGTCTCCTTCTCTGTCAATCAGTCTATCTATCTGTAAGTGTTTGAATTTTAATGGTGTGTGGCAATGATAGCATGTGCTTGATGGTGGTGGCCCTGAAAATTGTAGGTTGGATGGCATAATTTGGTATTTTAAAATGGTTTGTTTGTCAGAATTGGGTCTCTGATTCACCTTCCACCTACCATCTTTTGAAGGAAGAAAAAAGAACACATACATAAATATATATAAATGTGTGTGTGTCTCTCTCTCTCTCTATATATATATATATGTGTGTGTGTGGTGTGTGTGTGTTGTGTGTGTGTCTGTGTGTGTGTGAGTGTGTGTGTGTATAAGAAAATATGCACATACATACATACATATGTATGTGTGTAAACGCACACACATGTACATACACACTGTGCGTGTGTGTGTGGATGTATATATGTGTATGTATGTATATGCACTTATATGTATGTTTTCGTGTGTATATGTATCTATGTATGTATGCATATATCTATGTGCATTTATACACATACACATACACAATATACAAGTGTGTGTAAATGTGTTGTGTGTGTGTAAGTATGTTTGTGTGTTTGTGTGTGTGTAAATGTGTGTTTGTGTGTGTGTAAGTGTGTGTGTGTGTAAGTGTGTGTGTGCACATACACGCTAAGATTTCATCATATTAATGCTGATTTGGATGGTTTCTCATCTTGAATAAATGTTAATAAAGTGTGGGATAATCATTCCGTGATTTATTCACCAATCCACCAATCATTCGTTTCACCCCACCTCCTCTATCTTTCCTCCTCCTCCTCCTTCTTCTCACTTTCTTACACATTCCCTCACACTTATTCTCTTTCACTATAATTTCCTGGTTTTCTATCTCTCACATTCTCCCCCTCCCACTCACTCTTATTTCCCCTCATCCCATCCCCCTCTTATATAGCCCCCCTCTTTCACCCTTTTCTTACTCCCTCTATCTCTACTACCTTTCCACTCTCTGTCCCTCTCTTTTATTCTCTCTATTGGTTTGTCGATATATCTATCTGCCTTTCACTCCATCTTTAAATTCTGTGATCTTTTATCTTTTGCATGCTTCGATCATTGGACTGCGGCCATGTTGGGGCATTGCCTTGAAAGTATTTATTTCTTTAAATATAAATTCACCAACACAGAAACAAAGACACACATGCATGTACGCACACATGCACACACACACATACATTCATCTATGTGCAAATATATCCACCACTGCAACAGAATTGAGATTCTTAAACCAAAGTGCCATGTAAAAAGCACTGCAGTTGGTGCCATGCAAAGTGGTTGGCATTAGGAAGGGCATCCAGTCATAAAAACCATGCCAAAATAGACTATGGAACCAGGTGCAGTCCCTGGTCTTGCCAGTTCCTGTCTAGCCATCCAACCCATGCCAGCATGGAAAATAGATGTTAAATGATGGTGATGATGATAATGATATATATATCTATTTATATATATCTCGAAGGCGGCGAGCTGGCAGAACCGTTAGCACGCCGGGCGAAATGTGTAGCCGTATTCTGAGTTCAAATTCTGCCGAGGTTGACTTTGCCTTTCATCCTTTCGGGGTTGATAAATTAAGTACCAGTTATGCACTGGGTTGATGTAATCGACTTAATCCGTTTGTCTGTCTTTGTTTGTCCCCTCTATGTTTAGCCCCTTGTGGGTAATAAAGAAACAGATATATATATATCTATTTGGTAGAAGATACTTGCCCATGATACCATGCATTGAAACTGAACATGTAACCATGTGGTTAGAAAAAGCAATACAAAATCGTGGTCCATCTGTAATGTCCTCCATGGATGTAGTGTTTGTATGTGTGAGTAAATATCAGTCATTTTCAGTCGATAGGGTTGTGAAAATCATAACCACAGCCTCTTCTTCTTCCAGACCAAAGCCAGTAGAAAGAGACTGACTTATCTTAGTGAATAAAACCTAGATGGTGTCAATGTATTCAAGGCACAGGCATGGCTGTGTCGTTATAAGCTTGCTTCCCAACCACAGCCACAGAGTAAGTGGACTTGGTAGATGGAAACAGAAAGAAGCCCATAATATGTGTGTGTGTCTCTATGTTCCTGTGTTTGTCCCTCGCAACTGCTTGACAACCAATAATAGTGTGTTTACATCCCCAGTAACTTAGCAGTTTGGCGAGAGAGACTGGCAGAATAAGTACAGGGGTTGATTAATTTGACTAAAAGCCCTCAAGGTGGTGCTCCAGCTTGGTCAGAGTCTAATGACTGAAACAAATAAAAGATTAAGATTGGTTGAAAGTCTTCAGGTGATAAGTGTGAATGAAGTTGGTGAGTAGAAGACGTCTGCCCAAGGTTCCACGCAGTGGGACTGAACCCAGAATCATGTGGTTGGGAAGCAAATTTCTTACTACAGAGAGAGAGAGAGAGAGAGAAAGAGAGAGTAATGTGTGTGTGTGTGTGTAAAAATGTATATATTTATGCATGTAAATCTGTGTGTACTCAAACAAACAAAGTGAAAGTAAAAGTAAAAGAAAAAGAGACAAAAACATCCAGGTTATAATTGCCAAAAATCTTGTGATGTTGCTGCTGTTGATTGCTTGATTAGTATATGAATTATCATCATCATCATCATCAGCAACAGCAGCATCATAGTTATGACGACTATCATTGTCATCATTAACGTTTTCCTCTCTTTTTTTTTTTATCATCATTCTCATTATTATAATTGTTTTCACCAGCATATTGTATGTCGTTATTATCGTCAATGTCATCATTTGTATATTTATCATCATCATTTTCATTACAATCAACATTAGAATATTAGAGTTGTAATATTCATGATTATTATTGATTTTATATATATATATACATACATACATACATATATATATATATTTATATAATATATATATATTTATATATATATA
>NW_021829527.1:0-5859 GCF_006345805.1 Octopus sinensis | reverse complement strand
GAAAACTCAGGTTGAAAACGACGAAGAAGATGACTGAAGAAGAATACATCCAAGGAAAAGGAAAAAGGTATGATGATGATGAAGATGATGATGATGGTAATGATGATGAGAATGAAAATAGAGTTGAAAGAGAAGAAAATTGAAAAGAGAGTGAAGGACTTCATCTTAAAACAACAACAACAATAAATAACATAACGTACTGAGAACGACAATGACAACAACAACGGCAATATGCAAAAGAAAAAAGAAAAAACTCAAAACGGTAAAACGAAAAAAAAAACGCAGTAGTAACGGAGACAACAGCAAGAGTAACAAACATAACGACTACAACTGTTGCAATAAAAAGTGGCAATATCGGAAAAATATACAGATAACAACAACAAAAGAATCGATGAGATCAAAGGTGATATAATATTGATTTAAAAGAAATATATAAACATTACCGAAAGTGAGAGATGGAAATGATTTTTAATATGTACACTAACCAGAAATTATATTAATAATAATAATAATAATAGTAATAATAATGATTGAATGGCTGTGTGGTAAGTAGCTTGCTTACGAACCACATGGTTCCAGGTTCAGTCCCACTGCGTAGCACCTTGGGCAAGTGTCTTCTACTATAGCCAAGGGCCGACCAAAGCCTTGTGAGTGTATTTGGTAGACGGAAACTGAAAGAAGCCCGTCGTATATACGTATATATATGTATATGCGTGTGTGTGTGTGTATGTTTGTGTGTCTGTGTTTGTCTCCCCCAACATCGCATGACAACCGATGCTGGTGTGTTTACGTTCCCGTAACTTAGCCGTTTTGCAATAAGACACCGATAGAATAAGTACTAGGCTTACAAAGAATAAGTCCTGGGGTTGATTTGCTTAACTAAAAATGTGGTGTTCCAACATGGCCACAGTCAAATGACTGAAACAAATAGAAGAGTAAATATACAATATATATATATATATATATATATACATAAGAGATATTAAGGCCGAGATGTATTTAAGATTGTGGTGTGTTTAGCATAACATTAAGATCCAGGCTGATTGTATACAGGAGTGTCTTGGTAAGCCAGCCCTTGGACAGAGAGTGGGCAGCTAGCTGATGGATGATAAACAAGCCTAAGACGAAAGAGCCTTTATATGAGGTTTAACCGAAAGTAAGATGCTACACACAATTCTTGCCTTTCAGCAGGACCTCCTAGACAGATAAGATTAATGTTGTTAGTGTCTGCTTTGAATACATCTAAATCAGTGGTCCTCAACCGGGGTCTATGTAAGATTTTAGGGGGTCCACACAAATAAAATATTAAGATGGGTCCGCAAGAGTAGTTTAAGGATTCATGGATAAGGCCAACTTGACAGTCTATACAGACCGAGTCATATCGCTTTCGGTCTAGAAGACTGTCCAAGTGTAACTCAACAAGCCCTCCCTTGAGATAGAAAATGACAAGTTCCACCTCTTCCTCACAGGGAGAGGTCTCAGCCTGCTCTGTCAGTGGCACAATTCCCACTTGCGGAGCCTTCGCTCCGGTGACACACTTCCCAATGGAGGAACATTGGGTTCGGTCTGCGGCACAGCGACATCCGCCGACCGTCTCCCGTTTCTCTTCTTTCTCTTTTTCTTTTGGTTGCGGGAGTCGGGGCCTCCGTCGGACACCCGAAGAGTCCTCCTCCTCTCCCGAAATCTGCACGTCCCCTGGTAAGCAACCACCGCTGCTCACCTTTCTCTTCCTTCTCGTTGAGGTCGATACCTCATCGACTTCCTCCGTTTCTCCCTGCAATGGGAGAGCGGACGGCACCTTCCGCTTTTCCTGCTCCGAAATCTTACCACGGCCCCGTGAGCAGTCCTTCTTGATATGGCCTGACTCCCGGCACGAGTGACACTTGGGAGGGAGGGTGACCCTCAAGAATCACTGGATACGTGGAGCCAGCCATCCTCAAAAAATCGGGGAAGGTCATTTTGCCTGCGTCCACTGGGGTCCACAGGGTCAAAGTCGTCTTTGCACCCTCCCAGTTGACCGCAGGTGTCACTCTAACATTTAAGAGCCTGGGCCCGCTATCTCCCAGGCTATCCAACCCGATTCTATGCCCGTGGGTAGCCCACATACCCAGGCTCTTATCACCTTCCTCCCGCAGTACGACGAGAGGAACAAAATTTCCTTGCTCTCCAAAGGCTGGCTTGCAATATTGCAAGCCTCCTCCGGAGTGTCAAACAGCAACCACACCATTACATTTCTCCTGGCGTGCTAACGATCCTGCCAACTCACGGCCTTGATGATAATTAAATAATGCTGCAATCAACTAACACGATGGGTCACAAACTTTGTTAGACTATTGTGAGTGAACGTATTTACATAGGATTTTTAATCAGAATTATACGATTATGCTGTTATCAATGAATATTTATACACCATTAACCGGTAATATTTATGTGGTTTAATTCAGCTTTCTCTTCACATGATTTAACACACCTTTCTCTCTAAACGTCAAAACAAATACAGTAAAATTTCTTTTTTACCCTCATTGACACGCATTTTCTATTAAACCACATGTACCTCAAGTTATTCAATCGTAACTCAATCAAGATAAGCTATACTTGCACAAGTGACATTGGAAATATTTTATCTAAACCGTTACGAATTCTAAGGAAGATAATATAAAATCTACGTGCAAAAGTATAGGACTATGCTTCCCATCCAATATCCAAAAAAAACTGTGATTGAAAATCAGTAATCGATTTTACTGACGTAACCTTGCTTCGTATTAATAGCGTCTCCATAAAAAAACTTAATTCGAAATATTATTTATGAAACTATTATAGGAATGACTAGGAGACGTTTTAAACGCCGCTTTGACAGCAACACTTACGCTTCCCGAAACAAAGTAAAGGGCAACATCACAGTTCTTTGAAGCAACATTTGAAAATTAGAATAAAAGAGAATATATAATTTTAAAATATTTTGTGTTTTACTAAACCAAAGCAAACAAAGCATCAAACTTTCAAGATATTAAATCGATATGTTACTGGGAGGTTTTTCACGTAACATCTCAAATATTTATTTAAATTAGAAAATCTGAAATTTTCAACAACTACAGATACATTAACAAATACCTTCTAGATAACTTGAATCGAACTCTTTGAAATGCATACAACTTTACTGCTGACCTGTTTGTGCGTGTGTCAATACCTTTTCCCGGTGAATATTACATATTGCAAGTGTCCGAACGGAAGTTCTTATATTACCATTTGAATATAATGAAAATTCGAATGGAAAAATTTCGTTTGAATGATTACATATGCAAAATGCTTTATTTAAAATCCTAAAAATTAAAGAGATTTAAGTGTGGCAATATTTATCTAGTGTAGGATGTGCTTCTTCTATACAGTGCCTTGAATATACTAATATAATTTCACAAATATATATATATACATAAATACATTTGTATGTATGTATACATTTAAATATATTATATACATCTATGCATAGATACATAAGTATACCTCTGTCTTGGTTTGGGTTTTGACTTCCCTTTCTAGCATGTAAGGTGTCCTGTCAAAGGTCACCTCTTTCGTGTATAATTGTTTGTACCCTTTTATGTATGAAAATAATTTTCTATTGACTTTATTACGCATGCTGGCCAACGGTTTGAAATTTGAAATTTTTTTAAATATCCTACCTTCATTTTTACATATGTATGTATGGTTGTAATATATATATATATATATAATATATATATATATATATATATATATAATATATATATATATATATATAGTTAATCCAAACAAGAAAGCACAAAAAAACACCAACAATGCGAGGACGTGGAACAAATATAGTATTATTGGACGCTCAGGAAAGAAAGGAAGAAGGAGGGTTTAACGTTTCGAGCGGAGCTTTTCGTCGGAAACATAGGAGAAGGAAATATCCAGAGAAGGGAAGCCATAGGGAAAAAAATCGCCAACGGTATATGTATATATATATATATATATATATATATATATGAAACGCGGAGTAGACGAAACAGGGACAACCGAAGAAGGGGAATATTCCTTCTGTTGTATGTCTCGTTTCTCTGTTTTTTCGTTTGAAAGAAGTTCGTTTCCATGTTTTTGTTTTTATGTTTTCATTTCTCATTGTGTTCAACGTTTTTCTTTGATGTCCTGTACCCATACATGCATGCATATATACATATATATGTAGGTATGTACATATATGTATGTATATATGCATATGTTTATATATCAATCATATTGTTATCATATATATATATATATATGAATAAATACATATGCATATATATACATATATAAATATGCATATACATATGCATCTCTGTATAAGCATATAATCATATACATTTATATATGTATATACATATATGCATATTATATAATATACATGTGTACATACACATGCATATATGTATTATATGTACATATGCATACATACACACATATATGTCTGTGTGTGTTTTGTGTGTGTATGTGTGTACATATATATATATATATACATATACATATACACACATGGAATGTTACATAAGTCTGTCCGAATAACGAATAACAGTCTCCAAATGTGGACACTGTGATATCACGCAGTTGCATATATGTGTGTGTATGTGTGTGTGTGTGTGTGTGTGTGTGTATGTGTGTGTGTGTATGTGTGTGTGTATGTGCTGTGTGTTACTTCACTGCTAGTATGTAACTCAATAGCTGTCGAAAGCTGGCGCCATCGGCGCACAATGCAGGCAGCCCTACCAAGCTGGCAGCTCTCCTTGGAAAGGGGAGCCGCTGTGTTCCTTGGACCCCCTAGAGGAATGAAAAACAAAACCTGTCAAAGGGCGGACAAAAATTCAAAAGAATCAACGACTCCTGAAAAGTTGGGAACTCGAGATCCCTAGCAAATATTTCGACAAAACTTTGGTGTGACTTCCTTTTCACCCAATGACGTAAGCCAGTTTTGGGGGCCAAATACGTTGCCAGAATTTCGGATTGGCCCTGTGAATAGACTTTGTGTTAATCTACTACTCGTTTAAGGATCACAGGGCCAGTTCACTGCTTTCGCTGGCGTATGTGTATTCCCCACCTGGACGGGGCCCTGGTCTGTCACAGAGTTACTTTTTGCCAGCTGGAACAACGTGAAATGAAGTGTCTTGCTCAAGAACACTTCGTACAGCCCGGTCGAAGAATCGAACCCACCATCTTACAATCATGAGTCCAACACCCTAACCACTAAGCCAAGTACCTTGTTTTTATATACAATATTTCCATCTACACTGTTTTTATATATACAATATTTCCATCTACACTGTTTCAATTAGTTTTATCCGTGATAGTCCTCAGGTGTCTAATTCCTGGGTAGTGGAGGTACATGGCCTAGTGGTTAGAGCAGCGGACTTGCGGTCGAGGGATCGCGGGTCCGAATCTCAGACCGGGCAATGTGTGTGTTTATGCTCCACGTTGCTCCGACAGAAGGTGATGGCGAAACTTCTGCTGACTCTTTTGCCACCATTTTCTCTGACTCTTTCCGCCTGCATCTTGCAGCTCACCTGTCACGGACCGGCGTTCCTTCCAGGTGGGGAACCTATACGCCAAGTAAACCGGGAAACCGGCCCTTATGAGCCAGGCGTGGCTCGAGAAGGAACAAACAAATATTGGGTGTGTACACAGCATCAGACTGGATTCGAACCAATTATCTCTACAGAGTTGTTAGTGAACATACCGTGGAACGAAGTGTTTGGCTCAAGAACAAACCACATCACCCGGTCCAAGAATCGAACCCCCTATCTTATGATTACAACTTACCCAACTGAATGGGATGCCAACCTGTTAGAGGCTTAACTTTCCAGTTATTGTTGG
>NW_021829526.1:0-6040 GCF_006345805.1 Octopus sinensis | reverse complement strand
CCCCTACCCCATTGCAACCCACCCCCGCTCTCATCCATTGCGCCTCGCCACCCCCCCCCCCCAAAACAACCAGCAATCTGAACAACGCTAACATAATAACCACACCCGAACAAATATATATTTGATTCATAACAAATGGAAGACAACAAACATCAAAACCTTTACAGACCCTTGAAATGTTTTTAAGTGATTAACAAAAATATTGAATTTGTCAGGAAGAAAGGGCTGCACCCATCACTCGTAGATCCTTCGTGACTGGTTTGATCGAAGCGGTTCAGAACAAATACCTTCTTGTACAGTTGCAAACCGACGGATGCAACGCAATAAATAAATACGTAAGTAAATATAAATCAAATAGTATAATAATAATAATAATAATAATAATAATAATGATAATGATAATAATAATAATAATAATTATAAAATAATAATAATAATAATAATAATGATAATGATAATGATATAATAATAATAAATAATAATGATAATAATAATAATACTAATAATATAACAATAATAATAATAATAATAATAATGATAACAATAATAATAATGATGATAATAACAATAATAATAATATATAATAATGATAATGATAATAATAATATATGATCATATAATATAATGATAATAACAATAATAATAATAATAATAAATATTATAATAATAATAATAATTAATAATGATATAATAATAATATAATATAATAATATTAAAAATATATCATAATAATAATAAAATATAATATAATAATGAATATAATAATAATGATAACAATAATAAAAATAATAATAATAATTATAATAATAATAATAATGATATAATAAATAATCTAACAATAATAATCATAAGGATAACATAATAATAATAATAATAATATATAATAATAATGAAGATGCTGATGATTTCAAATTTTGCCACAGGGGCAGCCATTTTGGAGGAGGGATAAATCGATTACATCGATCCTAGTGTTTGAAGGGTACTTAATTTATCGACCCCCGAAAGAATGAAAGGTAAAGTCAACCTCGGCGGAATTTGAACGCAGAACGTAGCGGCAGACGAAATACTGCTAAGCATTTTGCCCGACGATTCTGCTAGCTCGCCACCTTAGTAATGATGATGATGATGATGATAATAATAATAATAGATGATGATGATGATGATGATGATGATGATGATGAATGATGATGATTTCAAATTTTGCCACAAGGGCAGCCATTTTGGGGGAGGGAATAAATCGATTACATCGACCTCAGTACTCAATTGGTACTTAATTTATCGACCCCGAAAGAATGACAAGCAAAGTCGACCTCGGCGGAATTTGATCGCTGAACGTAGCGGCAGACGAAATACTGCTAAGCATTTTGCCCGACGATTCTGCCATGTGAGTGGTAAACTTCATGACTACAACTGTTATATACAATACACATGTATGATATTTACTCGTTGGCTACTATGCTTTCACAATAAAGAGTCATTGCAACACAATATAATATCGTACACAAATTAAATGACAGAAAGCGAAAAAATGGTGAAGCAGGTCAGATTATCTCAAATTCTTTGTAAACTCCTAAATATATCTCCTTCTGTATATATATACCACCAAAATATGACCTTTCTGAACTTATAATTTTCTATGTATATACAGAAGTATAGATACTTCCAAACAAACATGATTTTTAATGAAATCCTAATATTTTCTATGAACTTTTTAATATTGTCTCTAGATTTTTCCTTGTAAACTGTTTTTAACATTTTCTTATTATTATCAAAGAATGTATACATGTATTGTAAATATTTTGTGACAACCAATACTTAACACAACAAGGTTTTTACAAAGCTTTTAGATTTTACTATTGACAATCTTTTTCTAAAAAAGTGGAACCGGTCAAGTGAATAAACACTTTTTAAAATTGCATTTTCAAACCTTCTTTCATATTATTTCCATCGTGCGGTATCTTACAACTTCACTTTGTTTCATATATATATATATATATATTATATATATATATATATATACTATATATATAAAGTTTATATAAACATGAAAAAAACACAAAGAGAAAACACAACAACGCGAGGCGTGGAGCAAATATAGTATTATTGGACGCTCAGGAAGGAAGGAAAGAAGGAGGGTTAACGTTTCGAGCGGGGCTCTTCGTCAGAAACATAGGAAAAGGAAAGATCCAAAGAAGGGAAGACGGAGGAAAAACATCGCCAACGGTACACACGCGCGGTCACATTTGATATATATATATATATATATATATATATATATATATATATATATATATATATATATGGAGGCGCAATGGCCTAGTGGTTAGGGCAGCGGACTCGCGGTCGTGGGAATGCCGGTTTCGATTCCCAGACCGGGCGTTGTGAGTGTTTCTTGAGCGAAAACACCTAAAGCTCCACGAGGCTCCGGCAGGGGGGGTGGCGATCCTTGTTGTACTCTTTCGCCACAACTTTCTCTCACTCTTTCTTCTGTTGGCCTGCTCGCTTAGCCTGCGGGGTGGCGTCATTTGAAGGCTAAAACAATGAAAAAAGCGCATTGTGACCAGCGACGTGTAGCAACATCTGATAGCCTGGTCGGTCACGGTGATCACGGTGATATATATATATATAGTAAGCCTTAATATTATACGGTTATAAGTCCGGTATTGATGTTTTTATCACTTATAAAATTATTCCCAAGCCCCTTTGCAACTTAACACAGAACGCGCGGACAACACGTCATTATCAATAGCTTATTTCAAAAAAATAATATTGTGTAAGTCTCGATTCATCATAATGTATTTATGAACGCTATTGTTCCAAACTAAATATAAAGACTCATGAAAAAATATGAAACTTCTTTAACGGAGGAGATCAAACAAGAACATAGTCGTGTTTTTTTAAAAACATGTTTTGAAAGAAAACTTGTTCTCAGTTTACACACACATTCGCATGCGTACATTCACACATGGACATACAGTCACATACAGAGACTCACTTGCATTCGCACACAGACATCCACACACATGTACATACACACACACTCGCATAAATGACATTTATTTGGTTTTCGTTCTAAAAATTGAAACAATGAATTTTGTGAATGAAATTTAAATAGTGCACGTGACGTTTTTCACTAGCACATATATTATATATATATATATATATAATATGTGTGTGTGTGTGTGTGTGTGTGTGTGTGTGCGTTTGTTTGTTTGTGTGTGTGTGTGTGTGTGTGTGTTGTGTAAATCCATAGCTATCTCTCTCATAGCTATCTCTCTCATTTCCCTCAATTCGATTCTGGTATAGACGGGTGGGCTGTGGGAAAATTCCCACGCGACTAAATATATATGTGTGTGTGTGAGAGAGAGAGAGAGAGAGAGAGTATATACGTGTGAGAGAAAGTGTGTGTGGGTGTATGTGTGTGTATGTATTTTAGCATGTGTGTACATATATGCATATGCATATGTGTAACTGTAAGTCTGCCTGAGAGAGAAAGTGTGTGTCTATACGTCCATATATATATATATATATATATATATATATATATATATGTATACATATGTGTGTGCGCACGTGTGTGTATCCATATATGTGACACACGTAAATATGTGTGTACACTTATATATATATATAATACATATATGTGTGTGTGTGTGTGTCTATCTCTTTCTGTGTGCACATGTGACCGTGTGAACTCGTGTATCCAGATGTGAGAGTGTGGTGAACAAATTTAAAGAAACAGCTGACCTGACTTGTGTGTAGGTTCTATGCTTTCTTCGAAAGAAAGTCTAGCTTTGCTAAAAAAAACTTTAAACAAATGCTCAGGATACATATCTCTATTTTTTATCTGTTACTCCATTATTTCTTAAATAAATATTATACTTATCGTTCCGAAAATATTTATGAAATAAATTTTTTTTAATTTAAAAAAATTAAAAATTTTTAAAAATTCCAAAACTAAAAACGTATTACTTCTCGTTTATAAAAGTACTTATTATTATTATTATTTTATTATTATTATTATTATTATTATTATTATTATTATTATTATTATTATTATTATTATTAATTTAATAGTACTAAATATAAAAAAACTTTACCTATACTAAAAAATTTTACAATCTAATTCACAAAGTAGCCGAACTAATACTTTTCGATTTAAGTTCACATATAATAATTAAATAAATGTACGTATCTAAATTATCATTAACAAATTAAAAAAATTAGAAATCCATATTTATCAATCTATAATCATACAGATTACATTATTATTTCTTAAATAAATTGTATACTTATCTTACCGAAGATATATTATAAACTAAAAAATTTCAAAACGAAAAACGTATTAGCATTTATAAATTCATCGGAACGATAAGTATAATATTTGTTTAAGAAATAATGGAGTAATTTATTTATTTACTTATATGTTTATTGATAGAAAAATATGGATTTCTAATTGCTATATTTGTTAATTATAATTTAGAAACGTACATTTATTTGATTTTATTATTTTATAATTATTATATGTGAACTAAAATCTAAAAGTATTTAGTGTGATCGTTTTGTAAAATAGTTTTATCGTAAAATATTAGAGTATAGCAAGTGGAAATATATTCTATAGTTTGTTAATGTTATTCTCAAAGCTAAATTATATCTTCACAGATAAATACATTTTTCTATCTATTTACTCTATATTTTTTTTACCTTAGATTTTTAACATGATAAATGTATTATAGACACCTGGTCCTACTTTTTAAGTTTCAAATTTAGTTAATGGAGTTTCTTCTATAAGAACAATTATGATTTTATTTCTTTAAGAAATATTGTTTAATTCTATTTGATTATTTATTTAACTATTGTTGTTATTATTGTTGACCTGAGGAGTGACTATACTTTTAAATTGAATTGTTTTTTCGATTAAATTTAAATTTAATTGTAATTCGAATTGAAGTCATAACCATGAAATATACGTAGTCTTCTTACTTATTATATATTGTTTATTCATTTTTTTGTACTTTTTGTGATCTAGTTATATGTTTTGTAATATGTTTTTTTTTATGATTTGGTTTATGTCTATCATTGTTTGAAGTACATAATAGTGGTTTTTCTCTGATTTATATATACTATATATATATAATATATATATATATATATATATATGTGTGTGTGTGTGTGTGTGTGTGTGTGTGTGTGTGTGTGTACACACATAATGATTCTTTTTGCAGAACCGCTAATTTGCATGCACACGTAAACACGCCAACACCTGTTGTCAAACAGTGATGGGGGAGGGGAACAAGCACAGACACAAAGACCCACACACATATACTCATACATAGATACATGTATGAGTGTATGTGTGTGTATGTGAGTGTGTCTGTGTGTGTGCATGTGTGTGTGTGTGTGCTGGGTCATCCCATAAATAATGCAGTTTTTTCAATTGCATGAACTAAAAGTCGGAGGCAGACAGGATAATCTACCTGCATCAACTTGCTATAACAGCAGGCAGTAATTTTAGCTTGTCCTTGAAGAGTGCAGTTCGATTTTAAAAGTTATTTTATCAAAGCTATAATCATTATAGTGACAAAAGAGCATATTCGGCAAGTTTTGCTTTATGAGTTCAATAAAGGCAAAAACGCAACGGAAAGCGCGAGGAATATTAATGCAGTATATGGGGATCGAACAATAAACATAAGCCAGTATCAACGGTGGTTCCAAAAATTCCGAGCCAGAAACTACAACCTAGAAGACGAGCTTCGTACTGGAAGATCTGTAGAGTTTGACGAGGATGTCCTGCAAACCCTGGTGGAACAAAATCCCATCGTAACTGTTGAAGAACTAGCAGAGAAGCTTGGATTTGGTCATTCAACCATTCATCGATACCTGCATGCCTTCGAAAAGTCAGCAAATTGGGTCAATGGATTCCTCAAACTTCCCGAGTCTAATCGCTCGCAGAGAGTGAATGTGAGCTCTTCTTTGTTGTCACATGTCACGAATGAACCGTTTTGGGGCCAAATAGTGACTGAGGATGAGAAATGGTTTC
>NW_021829525.1:0-5991 GCF_006345805.1 Octopus sinensis | reverse complement strand
CAAGATCAGACATGTGAGCTAACGCACGTAAGTGAATTCGTCAACGGCGGACGTAATGCAGATACACAGAATTACGCAGACGACAACCACTGTCAGATTTTCGCACAGACAGCCATGTTGATATTTATATGCATGTTTGAAGAAACTTGGATACAATTCATATCCTGTAATTCTGACAATAGTCCATTGTTTCCATTTATCTCTCTCTGTCTCTCTCACACTTATTTACTAGATGTACACACACACACACACACACAAAACACAAGCACAGACGCATATATATATATGTATGTTTGTATGTATGTATGTATGTATGTATGTATGTATGTATATATCTATATCTATCTATCTATCTATCTATCTATCTATCTATCTATCTATCTATCTATCTATGTCTATGTATGTATGTATAAATCTTTTACTTTTTATATCTTTTACTTGTTTCAGACATTGCACTGCGGCCAAGCTGGGGCACCGCCTTGATGAATTTTTAAACGAACAGATCGACCATAGTACTTATATTCTTTTAAAAACTAACACTTACTCAATCGGTCGAGACGGTCTGACTACATGATATTGGTAAACCACAATAATGGCGAAATATTGCATGCACCATTCTCGGAGATTCCGAGGTGGATTATCTCGCCTGGTCTGTGACATTCAGGTGTTTAGAGATGGCTGTATGTGGTGGGTGGTGTGTGTATTCGTGTAGAAGTATGCAAGTTTGAAAGTACAGTAGCATATGTAAATATATACAGTAGTACCTCGGTTTTCGAACAACTCTGCTCGCAAATAAAGAAACAAGGTGGAAATAATAGTAGTCGAATACCAGAGGTAGAGTAACATGCTTTATTAAAAATCAGCAAAAATGACACAAAAACTGTTACTCAGATTTTCGCGCTGCCGTTCCTCGGACAGTTTTGTTTAGATTCTGAATCAAACTGTCTCGACTGAAACAGTTTCGGAGCGGAAACTATGAGTAACGTTTTTGGATATTTCTGTTGCTTTTTAACATGGCATTACAGACATACATACATACATACATACATTACACAATTATCAACTAAAACATACATAAATACATACATACATACATTACATTACATTACATATAATATATATATATATATATATATATACTAGGATAATTCATTCACCTACTTAAATATATATATATATATATATTTATAAACAATTGAGGGTAAAATTAATTTTCGTGAGTTGAATTGAGCAAACACTATATGAGAGAGATTTTCTTAAGTATTAGAAATAGTTTTAAAAAAGTTTTTTTAGCTACTATTTCTAATGAGTTCAGTATGTGGCAAAGTAATTTATTTTACTAAGCCCTTTTATATAATATATATATATATATATATATATATTTAAGTAGGTGAATGAATTATCCTAGTATGGATAATTCGGTTAATCGATACCTGAGTAGCAAATTCACGTCAGTAAAACACGGTTGAAGCTACATGCCAAGGTCAGAACTCCGTGTTTGTGTGTGGAAATGTGTGTGTTTTTTTATATGAATAAATGAAAAGAATGGAGTCGAACGAAGATTTTAACAAAATTCCTTTACTTTCGACATATGTTTCGAAGACTGCATACTCTTAATTCTGAAGGAATGAAGGTTGCATTATGCCGTCTTCTCATCAGGAAATACAAGGAACCTATATCAGCCTCAAGACGGACAAAAACTTCTTAATAACTGCCTACATGATTTCCACAGTAACAATTAATTATTTAATATAATCCGTTACAAGCAATGACGTCAAAGTTGGATGGAAGGAGGAAGTTTTTTTTTTTTAAATAGGAAGGGGACAGTATGTATGCTGTACATATGGTGATTGACGGGTGTATGCTTTCGTTAATATATATATTTAGAGATAAGTTTCTTTATTGGCCACACAGGGCTGCACACAGATGGGAAAGTTACAAAGTAGAGCTTTTCTTTTGGGGGATGAAAGAAACAAAAAAAAGGGGGGGGCGTAGGTTTTCGATCAAGAGGGATCGTAAAAGGGAAGAAAAGAACAAAATAAATAAAATAAAAAATAAAAAAAGAAAAAGAAAAAAAGAAGAAAAGGAAAAAGAACAAAAGAAGAGAGAAATGAAAAAAAGAAGAAAAAAGGGGGAAAAAAGGGGAAGAGGAAAAAAAACGATCAATAGGGATCGTGTATCACAGTGTTATGATATATGGTGTAAAGGGGAAAGCAAGTAAGGTTTATCCGTGGGAAGAAAAGCCTACGAAAAAGACCACGGTAACCTTGGTCAATATTGTTATAGATAGATAGATAGATAGATAGATAGATAGATAGATAGATAGATAGATAGAAAGATATAGAAATAGATAAAGCACTATTTATTCGTGATCAGAGGCGTTTGTAAACCGAAGTTCTTCTGTATAATTTGATTTAATATGATAAGGCGGCGAACTGGCAGAAACGTTAGTACGTCGTGGGAAATACTAAGTGATATTTCGTCTCTCTTTACGTTCTGAGTTCAAATTCCTCCAAGGTTGACCTTGCCTTTCATCATTTCGGGGTCGATAAATTAAGTACCAGGTGCGTACTGGGGTCGATCTAATTGACTGGCTCCCACTCCCCTAAAATTTCGGGCCTTGTGCCTACAGTAGAAAAAAAAAAAATGTAATAGACACATGCACACGCACGCGTATTAATATAAGGGCCCGAGGGGTTTCGTATAAGGGCCCGAGGGGTTTCGTACGTTGGCACTTATCAAACTTTCGGACCTTGAGTCACTCTGTTAACTCTGCTGAATATTAGTAAAAATATACACATAACATATTTTGAGTTCAATTTTTCCTTCTTGCATACACACACACGGGCGTGCGCATACATATACATATACACACACCTACATACACCCATGCGCACACACACATATGCGCGTACACACACACATGCGCGTACACAAACATATGCGCGTACACACACACGTATACAAACGTACACACACACACACAGGACTGTACAGAAACCTATCCCACCCAACCCCACACACAGACACACATACCTTTAGACATACACACACACATATAAACGTACACACAACCACATACACGCACATACTCAAGCACACGCGCGTACACACAACAAAATGCACACAACCTGACACACATCACATTCACACACACGCACACAACCTGACACACATCTCCACGTTCACACACACATATACACACGCACGCACATGTACACATGCACATACACACATGCACATACACACACACGCACATACATACGCACATAATACACGCACACACACACACACCAACACAGATTCCCACATATACCTCCAACAAATACTCATACAGACACGCACACAATTATACACACATGGGCACAGACACACACGCACATACACGTGTGCAACCATTTCGGACCTGTGGGCTTATGCCGAACGGCTGTTGTCACGTGTGGGACGAGTTCGCTTGTCGGCCGAGTCTCTCGTGAAAATTGCTCCGCAAGACAGTATGCATCGTACTGGTAGACATAGTGAAAGAATGTGAGTGGTGAACTCGAGCGAAAGGTTTAGAGACAAACACTTTCCTCTCTGGCCAATCAACTTTTCAAGTACCATTGAAAAGGAAGGTGAGAATGTAGAGGCAGGTTTTGACTCGTGAACGTTTAAAAAATGGTGGATGAGTGTAGCAAAGATGGTGCGTGCGACTGACGAAACCACTTTGAGCATGATCCTGTAAATCGTAAAAGAGAGAAAGAGAGAGCACTTTGCTCTCATGTGTTTATTTCCTCCCTGCCTGAGGTTACCGTGGTCTTTTCTGGAGGCTTTTCTTTCCACGGATGAACCTAATCTTGTTTCTTACTCTTAAAAAAAGTAATTTTTTCTTTCTGTGATACACGATCCCTTTTGATCGCTTTTTTTCTTCCCATCCCTTTTGATCGAAATTTTACATTTGTTTCCTTTTTTTCTTCTTTTTCCTTTTCCATCTCCGAAAAGAAAAGCTCTACATTTGTAATTGTCCCCTCTGTATCCAGCCCTGTGTGGCCAATAAAGAAAGGTATCTATCTATCGAACTGGTGCTCTTATTTAGTTACCATTTCAGCACCGCCACCCAAGCACGACCCGGCAACACAAGGAGGCAGGGGAAGTCGGGAGGAGAGGGTGTAGCACCAACAATCAGCGGACGCATTCCTTATCGACCCACGAAGAAAGAAATGTTAATAGCTCTTGACCGGATTTGAACTCACATCGCGGAGAGCTAGAGAAATGCATATTTCTATCGTTAAACCGATTCTCTCAAGTAACCCCCTATACGTATTTATGTATGAATATTTTTTGTTTGTTTGTTTGTATCTGTGTTTGACTGTGTTGCATATCTCCGAATGCTTGTATATAGCAATTTCCGATGCATGTGACTGCGTGTATACAAACAGACAGGCGGACAGACAGACAGACAGACGGACAGACAGACAGACAGACGGACAGACAGACAGACAGACAGACAGACGGACAGACACACACAATCACACACACACACACAACAATGTCTGCACTTTC
This sequence comes from Octopus sinensis, assembly GCF_006345805.1. Taxonomy (NCBI): domain Eukaryota; kingdom Metazoa; phylum Mollusca; class Cephalopoda; order Octopoda; family Octopodidae; genus Octopus; species Octopus sinensis. The sequence goes on along the minus strand of NW_021829525.1, from coordinate 1,449 downwards.
TATTTCTGTCTCTGTCTGTTTCTGTCTTTCTGTCTGTTTGTCTCTCACTCTCTCTCTCGCTCTCTCTGCTCCCCCTCTCTCTACACACTCACACACACACACACACACATATAATTATGGATGTATTTGTGAGAGCGTACCTATACAGATAAAATCATATATAACTGTGTGTGTGTGTATGTGTGTGTGCGTGTGTGTGTGTGTGCCTGCCTACAAATGCCTTTAAAAATGTATTATTCTTGTCTGTGAGTATGCATGTATGTATACACTTTTGTTAGTGTGAATATCTAAGTGCCAATGTAATATGTATACGTTTTATTTGAAAGAATGCCATATCTCAATTTCCTCTCACGCATCTACTTAAGTATGTACAGATATAGCTATGTGTTATATATGCATATCTATATCTGTATATGTACATACGTAGGTTTGTATCTACGTATGTATGAATATGTACTGATATGTATCTATGTGTGTATATCACATTCTAAGCATGCGTGCAGCATATACATACATACATACATACATACATACATACATACATACATACATACATACATAATCCATACATACATACATTTATATATACATATACATACATATATATATATGCATACATTCATATGTGCGCGTGTGTATTTGTGTATGCATATATATATGTGTATATATATAAAGATATATCTAATGTAATATATGGAAATATATAAATACACACGCACATATATATATACTCATATGTATATATATACATATACATATATATTATACATATGCATACGCTATATATATACATATATAATATATATTATGTATATATATATATATATATATATATATATATATATATATATATATATATATATATAATATATATATATATATATGATCATCGCAGGTGTGTGTGGATGAGCTTGTGGGCTAGGTTAGTGGAAGTAGTGTATTATTATTATTATTATTATTATTATTATTATTATTATTATGTTTACTATTGCTGTCATACGTGTTTCTGTTGTTGAAGAAATGATTACAGAGAAAATATGTTGTACGTATTTTCTGTTTGTTTCCCTCAGACGCCTACCACCACTACCACCACCACCACCATCACCACCATCTCCACCACCACCACCACCACCACCACCACCACCACCATCTCCACCATCACACCCTATATTATTCTTGATTGAAATATCTATCGGTCGAATGATTTAGGTTGAAATATGCAATGAGAAAATGAGACATTCCTCGTTTGTTTGACTTTCTGCTATCGCAAGAAGCCTGCCACCAGGGAATCATAATAGTGGTACTTTGACAAGCAGGCAGAACACACTTCGACTCACCCAGTCGGAAAGTTATGGCCGACTGCGCGTTCACACGTTTGCCCGCCGGTCTTACTTCCATTTTAACTCCATTTTGTTTTTTCTTACTTTTCCGTAGAAAGACGTTCGTCTC
>NW_021829524.1:0-5894 GCF_006345805.1 Octopus sinensis | reverse complement strand
TTACATCGACCCCAGTGCGTAACTGGTACTTAATTTATCGCTCCCGAAAGGATGAAAGGCAAAGTCGACCTCGGCGGAATTTGAACCCAGAACGTAACGGCAGACGAAATACGGCCACGCATTTCGCCCGGCGTGCTAACGTTTCTGCCAGCTCGCCGCCTTTTAATTGTACCTTTTAATTGTACCCTTCAAATCGAACCTTGTGCCTCTCAAATTGCGTCGGAATTTTAGAGGTACAGACGTCGATTCTCTGTAGAAGTTTACTGGCCTCTGTTTTCTGTCTTATAAGGATATTTACCCGATTTTCTAAGTCGTGCTCTCAGCCATCCAATGTACGAGAATTCCTTTAGTTTCTGTCTTGATTTCCGTTTACGAAATCCACTCACAAAGTATTGGTCAGTTCGGAACTATATAGTTCGAAGCAACTTGACCAAGACGCCGAGCAGTGGCACTGTAGTTGAAATCATGTGAGCTTCCTAGTCACACTTCTACACCTTTGCCTATATGAATGCGAGAGTAGCATTGAATATCTTAGCATTGTCCTACACTCGGTCACTACAGTGTCAAGATGCCAGTTTAAAGAACAAACCTATAAGTAACTGTTAAAATTTCAGCCAACTCAAATTGTGACCTGAATATGACATTTTTTTTACTCAACCATGACATCTTATTAACTCTAAAACATTAACAAAATCCCATTATCAAACCAGCATAACTGTCACCACCGTCAGTTTCTCTCAACCCACATGCTACAAACATATATATTTCTCCTTTTCAAATCCCCGTTTTCTACGCTACCACTTCTTCTGTCCACGAGTGGTAGTAGTAGGCATGCGTCGGTCTCGCGAAGCCATGGATCTGCGCCCAAAGAAACTGTGTGAGCCGCTGATGGTGGTGCAGCGTCTATTGTTGCTGCACATGCCCACAAGGGAGTGGCAGTCACGCATACAGTGACTGCATTTGAAGGAGTTCTCTGCCGGCGCTACTGGCTTTTCCTTCCTTTCGCTTCATACCCTTTGGCAGTATTTGTCTCCAGTATGGGCGATTATTTCCTATATCCTCCAATCTCAGGACATCTAGATCAAGCGACATCATATCCCTCGTACAGACGTCCTTGAGAGGAAGATCAGGCCGTCCTCATGTTTTTATGCTGGTGGCCATTTCCCCATACAGGAAGACTTTTGGAATTCTTCCGTCCGGCATGCAATGTACATGACCGAACCAGCGGAAGCAATGTTGCTGGAGCAGGGTGAGTATGCTGGGTATCTTGGCTTGGTTGAGGACTTCGGTGTTGGTGATATGGTCCGTCCACTTGATGTCCAAGATGCTTACGCCTAATTCTCATTCACATGAATCCGTCTACTAAAAAGGACAGTATGCCAAAAACTAAATAAAGACAGAGGGACCAAAATCTGAAAGAAGTTGCTAAGCCGAACCTTCGAAGTCACTGTCCAGCAAAACTGATAAATTCTTGCTCTGCTTAAAGTATTGAGAAATCCTTCGGGTATGTGTTGAATTTTTATATATATAAAAAGCACATATACACACACATCCAATACAATCACACACACAGACATACACACACACACACACATGTATTGGTATTTGATATATGAATGCATGTTTGCATGTATGTATGAGTAGTGCGCTGAAAACACGACTGTGTTCCGGTTTCATCGTTTCATTAAACTTATATCCAAGTTTTCCTCTATGTTCTCCAAACGTACATCTATCTACGTACAAAAAACAACGCACGTACCTATTGAGAAACTCACTCACACGCACTCACACACACACATACACACACAGATAGACAGACAACCTGCAGGAATGCAGTATATGTATGTACTTTCCCACCCACATCAACAATTATACCATTTATCAAGTGATAATATCCGTGGAACAAGAAACCAACGAATTGCAAAACAGCAATTAAGATAAATTCATACACCCATTCGCACACATATATTTATACACACACATACACCCACACCCACAGATATATATATATGCTCTCTTTACTCTTTTACTCTTTTACTTGTTTCAGTCATTTGACTGCGGCCATGCTGGAGCACCGCCTTTAGTCGAGCAACTCGACCCCGGGACTTATTCTTTTGTAAGCTCAGTAGTTACTCCATCGGTCTCTTTTGCCGAACCGCTAGGTAACGGGGACATAAACACACCAGCATCGGTTGTCAAGCAATGCTAGGGGGACAAACAAACACACGCATATATATATATATATATATATATACGACGGGCTTCTTACAGTTTCCGTCTACCAAATCCACTCACAAGGCTTTGGTCGGCCCGAGGCTATAGTAGAAGACACTTGCCCAAGATGCCACGCAGTGGGACTGAACCCGGAACCATGTGGTTGGTAAACAAGCTACTTACCACACAGCCACTCCTTGACATATATATAAATGTGTGTGTGTGTGTATGCGCGCGCGGGTGCATGTATATCAGCATACATCACTCTCACTCAGTATATAATACAAATCTGTATACATTTACACACATTTATGTATGTATACACACATGCACACTCCTATACATACTCCGACAACCCACCCTGTCCCACCCTCACTCACGATATAAAGGAATTTCGCATTTATTGAGAATATTACACAGCGTGTGAGCCTGCCGGTGGACGTTTGTCCTGTTAGAAATACCAGCCAAATATCCCTCAAATCAAGCTTTATTGTTTTGAGAAAAAAGGTCACATTGGTTACTGTAGTCCTAGATACACAACGCACAGAAATATGGAGAAAGGGAAAGTTGGCTACATCAGGACCAACCGGGTCTATACAGGATTACCAACAATAACAATATTCCTTTTTAATCCTTGCACAGGGCCAGCAATATATATTATACATATATATATATATATACACATACATATATACATACATACATATATATTCTTTCTTGTTATTCTTTTCTTTTATTCTTTTATTTGTTTCATTCATTTGACTGGGGCCATGCAGGGGCACCACCTTTAGTCGAGCAAACACACCTGCATCGGTTGCCAAGCAATTTGGAGTGAACAAACACAGACACATATATAATATATATATATATATATATATATATATATGCATATATACATACGTTTATGTACGTATTTACATCTATACGTATATATAAGCATATGTGGGCACAGGACGTCAGGAAACGTGTGTAACAAAAAAGTACGAAACACGAGTACGTGGAACATGAACTATTCTTTCGAACAACGAAAGACACAAATGGAAAATAAAACAAACATAAAGAACGACCCTTCATCAGTTGTTTGCTGTTTTTCTAGTCTCGGATTTCGAGCATTTAGCAATAACATACGCCCTCGATAAAACAGTTGCTCTAGCAAAGCAAATTAAATAAAATTTGGGATTTTGTGAAGGATCAAAATAGCTAACACAAACAGGACAGTAAAAACAAACAGGAAGGGCTGCTAAGTCTAAACGAGGTTGTGGTGGCGAACTCGTAAATCAAACTTGGGACAGGAGATAAACAAGAACATGTCTTCTTTGTTCCGGCTACAACGGAGAGAAAGAAAGAAAGATGGCCGTTGGTCACGCGGGAGAAGTGAGGGAGAGAGAGAGTGACAGAGTAATAGGATAGAATAATGGGAGAAGAGGAGGTAAAAGAATAAGAGAAAGAAAAACGAAAGACTGTATATTTATATACGTATATATATATATATGTATATATATATACATACTATATATATAGATATATATATATATATATAATATATATATATATATATATATATGTATATATATACACATATATATAACGCTCGGTACGGAGTAACGTGTCACTGATGAAGATCAATCAAATCTGAAATCAGCGCTGAATTGACATCATATCGCTTGCCGTAGTGAGTTTGTCTTCTTTGTCAGTCTTTAGAAAAGTGCTCTCACTTGGCTAAGAGTTGTTTTGACTATTATTTCTAGCAAATGCTGGTGCTAACTCTAGCACCCTCCGTCACTTTAGTGGCGACTATATTCGTTGCCTTTTGGTTGTAAATTGCGAATAACCACCTTAATAATACATATACATACATACATACATACATACATACATACATACATACATACATACATATAATATATATATATATATATATATATATATATATATATATATATTGTTAAAAATGGTAAGATAACAAAAGAAAGAAAGGGACCGCAATATTATGTAAATAGAGGAATTTATCTGTAAATTAATATGTGACAATTATTCAGTAGCCAAGATAAAACTCTGAGTTTCGGGTGTCGAGTTAGGAAATCCACACCACCATCTCTTCGGTTATCTGGCCATCTGATAGGCAGATAACCGAAGAGATGGTGGGGTGCTTTATCTTGGCTACTGAATAATTGTCACATATTAATTTACAGATATATATATATACCGTGTGTAAGAGTTCATATGCGTATATGCGCACGCGTGCTTGTGTCTGTGAGTGTATATACACTAAACATGTATGATTCATAAATTGAGTGTAACAGGAGTTAACAATTGCTTGTCTTATTTCTTCCTTCCAACAAACGTCGACAACTTAAAGTCCTTGACTCATTCACTGTTTTAATTGTTTTCCTTTATATACACTCAGACTCCTACTGCTCAGATGACAACACTGTTTCTATGCGTATGTACGTATGTACGTATGTACGCATGTAAGTATGTATGTATGTATATATGTATGTATGTATGTATGTATGTATGTATGTATGTATGTATGTATGCATGTATGAATGTATTCGTGTATTTGTGCATGTATGTATGTATTCAAGTATGTATGCATGTAGGTATGCATCTATGTATGTAGGTATGCATCTATGTATGTACGCATGTATGTATGTATATATCCATGTGTGTATATATGCATGTATGTATGTACTACGTATTTTTGTATGTATGCATGCATTCATGTATGTATGTATGCATGTATGTATATATTTATGTATGTATATATGTATGTATGTATGTATATATATATGTAAGTATGTATGTATGTATGTATGTATGTATGTATGTATGTATATGTGCAGATTTGTATGTAATCTCATGCTTATAGTTACACGTCTAGACATGGTCATATATATTTAAATGCTAAACTTCTACAAAGTTTTACAGATTTTTACAGTTCCAGTGATGTCTATGTATGTATGTATTTATGTATGTATGTTTGTTTGTTTGTTTGTTTGTTTGTTTGTTTGTATTTTGTGCTTTATTTTGGTGGATGCATTCCATCTTTGAACCTCTTTCGTTGCGTCTTGCAACCTTTTTAATAGTTGTTGACCAAAGACTTGTGAGTGGAATTGGTAGACGGAAGCTGAAAGAAACCCATCGTATATATGCACTTATGTGTGTGTTTGTGTGCTTGTGTTTGTCCTTCTACCGTCGCTTGACAGTCGATGTTATGCTTACGTCCCCGTAACTTAGTGGTTCGGCAAAAGACACCGATAGAATAAATTTTAGGCTTACAATGTCCTGGGGTCGATTTGTTCGACTAAAGGCGGTGCTCCAACATGGCCGCAGTCAAATGAATGAAACAAGTAAAAGAATAACAGAATATACTTGTATGCATTTATGTATGTACGTATGTACGTACCTGTGTATGTATGTGTGTATGTATATGTACATGTGCATGTGTATATATGTATGTTTATGTGTATATATATACATGTGTGTGTGTTCATTCAGTTATATCTCTTTGTATGTATGTGTGTGTGTATGTATGTATATATGTGTGTATGTCTGTCTGTCTGTCTGTATGTATGTATGTATGTTTATGTGTGTATATAAGTGTGTGTGTATACATGTGTGCGCGCAAGCCCGTGTGTGTGTATGTGTACACAGACAACAATAAAAGACAAGCACAT
>NW_021829523.1:0-6031 GCF_006345805.1 Octopus sinensis | reverse complement strand
GAAATGTGTGTAAACTAGGTGTAAAAATCACATCTTTGTAAGTACAAATAAAAAAAGATCTCATCAAATAAATTTCAGTCCCTTTAGTTGACTTACGTATTTATAATCTTGTATGTGTATACACACTCACACACACACAGATATAATAATATCTGTGTGTGTGAGTGTGTATACACATACAGATTATATATATATATTATATATCATTGTTCATTGTTTCAGTGTATGGATCAACCCAACAGATGCCGTTATCCCCATTGGTTAAGATAAACTTCCAGTTCTGGCTCGATCACGCCAATATTTTCGATCTTGATCCAAACTGATCATCTTCCTATCGTCGTGGAGGCCTTCAAATGAGCATTTTCCGATCTCTTCCATACCATTCTGTAACTATATAGTCTCACCCAGAGGAACTTATGCTTTCGGTTTTCTGCTATCACATCGTTCACTTCGCTCTTTTCTCCAATTATCTCATTTCAAATATGCTTTTGTAATGATGTTCCTAGAAGGGATTTTTCCGTGGCCCTTTGCGTTGATGTTCTATCCTCTTGTGCATAAGACTGCCGGTAGTGGGTGCTATGAAAGAGTTGGCACGTATGGTATTGTCGAGCTTTGATTTGTGCACATCCTTTATCGAGATAAATGCCTTCCACTCTGCACTAGTTCTCTTTAAGATTTCAGCTCCATATCTCAGCACATATTGACTTTGTGCTCTAGGTAGACGCACCCCTTTACCCCCTCGATATCATCATTTACCACCTCTATTCAGCCTTGGTAATAAGAAAATTGCCAGATATGGGGGAGAAGGTCATGAAAAGGGAAGGGACTTGATGCAAGAAATGTAGGAGAAGCAGATGGAAATATTTATTTAGAAGAAATAAGTAAAACAAGTAAAACGCGTTGAAATGTTCACTTAAATGTTTCGTTTGGAATTTCAACGAATTCAAATAACGATTAAGTTGGTTTTACGCCATACGTATAGAGGTGACAAAATATATATATACAGATGATTCTAAATGGGAAACATAAGTAGAGCAACTCGTTTAAGCCGAACGACGGATGAAGAAGTGATTTACAAGTGATGACTGTGGAAAGAATTTTAAATTGAAAAGCAAATGGAAAATGTTGAAAGGATTAAAATTAGAGAGACAAGGTTGAGAAAATAAAGTAACGAAGCGGTCGAAGGTTTTAATGTTTTAAGTGGGAAAAATTTGTCGTTTCATCTTTGATCGGAAAATAAAGTTTTAAATGTTTTATTCTGTTTTACACTGCCACGATGTACACATTGGGTGACACGATTGGTGTAAAACAGTTAAGTATTTGAGACTGGTAATGGTTACAAATTGTAATGGTTACGGACATATTGCAACGAAATATAACTTTCTAATGAACTATTTAGGAGTTCAAAACAATAAAAGAAGAAAGAAAATGAAAAGAAAATTTTAAAGTCAAAATGAAGATTAATATGTGGTACGGAAAAGATGTGTAATGTAAATGTGTATGTATATGAATGTACTTTCATACATACATAATAAATGGTTGTATATAATATATATATATATATATATATATATATATATATATATATGTGTGTGTGTGTGTGTGTGTGTGTGGTGTGTGTGTGTGTGTATGTGTGTTTATATATATATGCTCGAAACGTCAGAAACTCTATTCACCGAGCATCAAAGTAATGTATTCCGTGTGCACGTTCTCTTGTTTGTCATTTCTGATGTTCGTTTATTCGATTTGACTATATATGTATATATGTACACACACACACACACACACATACACATACAAGAAAATATCTGGCAAGAATAAAACACCACATAGGTAAGATTATAAATATAAATATAAATATATAAAGCAGATGTAAACGAAGTGCGATCATTGCTAGAAATGGCAGCCGGTAAATTTACGGCACTGTGTAGAGCTTCATTGAATATTTACAGGCAGAGAAGCGTGACCGCGAATCTGATTGGTCATCGTCAGTTGAGTCTACCATGAAGGACACCATTTTAAAATATCCACTACATCTCTGCATTTTTACTCGGCTGATTGCCCCAGTCATAATTAGAACCACGATCAGTGAAAAACATTTACAAGTGATGTTTCTGGAAAGTATTTCAAATTGAAAAGCACAAAGGAAATGTTAAAAGGATTGAAATTAAACGGACTTTACATGGCGCCGTAAACTTACCGGCTGCTATTTCTAGCAATGATCCTACTTCACGTACATCTGCTTTATATATATATATATATATATATATATATATGTGTGTGTGTGTGTGTGTGTGTGTGTCTGTGTCTGTGTGCGTGCGTGCGTGTGTGCGCGTGTAGGCGCATGGCTTAATGGTTAGGGTGTTGCACTCACGATTGTGAGATTGTGGTTTCGATTTTCAGACCGGGCGTTACGTTGTGTTCTTGGACGATCATTTCGTCATCTTACATGTGGCACATGATGTACCTGTACAGGTAATGTCGATTTTATGGAGGGAAGGAACTTATGTGTACACAAACATTTCATCACTGTAAACAAATCACATCATCTGTGTGGTGTCCAGCAAGGAACTGCCGAACCATCATACGTCGTCTGACGGCGGGAGAGTCCATCACATATACATATATAGGAGGTAGAGTTAATTCTAAGACTCTAAGACCCAGTGGAAAGAAGTAAGGAGGCATCACGTGTCCTTCATTGCTGGCAACCTCTAAAACCGTTGCAGGGAATTTTGTATGAATAACACCTGAAATTTCAGAAGGATCTGCACATAACCATCTGTCATATCTTCTGTTAACTTATTGATCTTGGTCGAAGTTTTTCTTGTTTGAGAAAAACCAAATCAAATCTATTTCTGCTGGATTTTTCACTTTGTTTAAGAGCCTTTTAGATCTGATGTAGTGATTTTCTTTTGCTTTTCCTGACAAATTGACCTTTCCTCATCATATAACACTTATATCTGATGTCTTCTTGGACAACATTTCTGACTGTTCCTTCTGACACATGGTGATCTTTTGCAATTGACCTCATGGAATTTCTGGGATTCTAATCAATGGTCTGTTGAACTTGTTGGATAAATTCAGTTGTTCTGATGACGCCAGAGCGTTTAGAAAATGCTTTTTATGCTTTGATACCGGTGATACGTTTCCATCTTCAGTCTCTAACTCCTTACACATTTTGTAGACGAAAGATCTGGCAACTTTTAAAAATCGAGATATTTCTAAATCGCTATGTTCAACCTTTATAACCACAATAACAGCATGCCTCTTCTTTTCTTGAGTAAGATGAGGGTCTGCCATTATTATTTTCTGAAACAAAGATTATACAGATTTAGCAAAAAATGCAGCAATAATCCAAAAAGGTATGTCCTCAAATACCTTCCGCACCCTGTATATATATATATCATATGATCAAGATTTAAGCTCAACACGAAAAGAGAACTCGATGTATTTCACAAGATGCCCCTGTCTGTCTGCCTGCCTGTCTGTCTGTCTGTCTGTCTGTCTGTCTGTCTGTCTGTCTGTCTCTCTCTCTCTCTCTCTCTCTCTCTCTCTCTCTCTCCTCTCTCTCTCTCTCTCTCTCTCTCCTTGTAATCAACAGCATTTTCTAACATAAACCTAATATGTCTAACAACCGATGTCGGTTGATGCCATTTCAGCTTTCGACTCTACCTGTCGTCTTCTCCTTTCTGCATCCTTTCGTCACACCTCCCACTTCTCACTTCCTTGCCTTAACCTTCATCTGCCCATCCCTCTGCATTAATGGACCTCAGGAAAACGAGGATAGCTGGTCTGCTACCCTGTCGTTCATGCGGTCAGTCACCCAGACCACCTGGACCGTGGGGTTAGGTTTAGGAGGGATGATTAGACACGTTTACGCTTTTACAAAACAGTAACAAAAGATTTTAAAATATATAGGAAATTTTTAAAAATAATGAAAATATATGTTATGATTTTAGTGTTAAAATAACTTTTGTATCTTTGCTGGTGATCGATAAACTATATTAGTCAGGTTAAAATAAGTTACGCACACACACACACACACACACACACACCACACATATATATATATATATATATATATATATATACATACACACACATGTTGTTCAAGAACAAACTGCCGTCCTAAAGACTCTCTGAGACACCTACTTGAGGTCATCAAATCTTATAAATGTCCGTGATTTCACACTTGTTAGGCTAATTAGCTGACCAGTCAGATCGTGCTGTTACCAAGTTTCGCCGTATTAATTGACCAGTTAGTGTGGTCAAAGATGGACGTATTTGTGTGTGTGTGTAGTACTACAGACACCTGGCTCCACTTTTAGAAATGCATGTGTGTGTGTGTATGCGTGCGTGTGTGTGTGTGTATGTTTGATGTTTCCAGATTGGTCACAGATGGTGAGCAGTGTGAGGAGAGTGTCGGCATCTGTGGTTAAGCGGTGCGGTCAGGTGGAAATGGTTGTGTTGGGCTGATGGAACGGGTAATGCTACTGTGATGATGGCGGTGTTGGTGGTTGTGGTGGTGATACTGTCATGAGGGTAGTGTGGTGAGATGGTGCGCGGCTGGGAGTGATGGTGGTGATGTGCTGTTGCTGTTGTTGTTGTTGCTGTTGTTATGGTCGTCGATAGTGTCGATTGTGTAATATCAGTAGTTGCTCGCTGTTGTTTCGCACAAAGTCAGCCATCCTATCTTTTAATGTCTGCCAGAAGCTCAGGCCATGTTTTGTCATGCACCGTTTTCTGTGTCTGCAAATGTGTGTGTGTGAGTGTATGTATGTATGTATGTATGTATGTATGTATGTATGTATGTATGTATGTATGTATGTATGTATGTATGTATATATCTATCTGTCTGTCTGTCTGTCTGTCTGTCTATCTATCCATCCATCTATCCATCTATCCCTGTCTCTCTCTCTCTCTCTCTCTCTCTATCTATCTCTCTATCTATCTATCTTTTTTCCCTTTTACGATCCCTTTTGATCGAAAACCTACGCCACCTTTTTTTTGTTTTTTTTTGTTTTGTTTTTTTTTGTTTTTTTTATCCCCCAAAAGAAAAGCTCTACTTGTAACTTGTCCCATCTGTGTGCAGCCCTGTGTGGCCAATAAAGAAACTTATCTATCTATCTATCTAGGCTTATATTAAGTGGCTACAATGACCTAGAAAACAAATTGTTGGTGCCCATCTAACTCAATAGGATTCAAACTAGACAGACAGACAGACAGATGGATAGTCAAAATCAGTGATACTACTTTGGCTTGGTAGTTACAGCAGTCAGAAGTTACAGCAGACGTGTTGTTCGAAACCTGCTCGCGGCGTTACAATTTCTTCCGTCTTCATTGATATCGTGTCTTGTTTGCATGTGTACACATGTAGATAGGTGAAATTAGTGTTAGAAATATATATGTCTGTGAGCATGTTTCTACATCTATATGGTAATTCCAGACGTTCATACATTTGCAATCAATTTTACGTGCATTTATGATATTGGTACGTGTGAGTGTGTGCATATTTAAATATTAATGAGTGTGTGTGTGTGTGTGGTGGTGTGTGTGTGTGTGTATTACACACACACGTACTTATATACAGATATATCTAAATGGAGAGAGATGAAGAGAGGGGTAAGAGATGCTTGGATTGATATCGATAAACAGCCAGATGGAAGTATTGCGTAGAATATTATGTACTTAATGAAGAAGAGGTTAAATATTTGACTGACACCATCCAGTGACTAATTAAAGCAAGTTCATTTTATTAGAAAACACAAAACCAAACATGAAACAGTGAAGAAAGACAAAGAGTTTAATATAAATGGAAGCCCTCCATCAAAGTGCTGCATTGTGAATATACACTAGCTGGCAGACGACAGCTATTTCTAGGTCGCCATTAGCTGGCAGACGACAGGTAATCCTTGATAGACATTAGATTATAGACAAATATCAGCAACATGTCGTCTTTCTCTACCTCTCTCTCCTTCAAGCTCCTTTCTTCTTCACTCAGCTTATCCAATAAGTACCTCCTTCATCTATC